>NC_056733.1:565317978-565512978 GCF_019279795.1 Protopterus annectens | reverse complement strand
TACTAATGGCCTCATTTGACTGTCAAGGAGGTTTAGAAAACAATAAGGGGAAAGGTTAAAGGTTAAACTCCAAGCAGTTATTTGTTTATTTATTTAATTTATTTAAGTTTGATGACCGGGGAAGTCCACTGGGCCAAGAAGAGCCCATTTTCAGTGGAGGCCCGGGGAGAAAAGCTCCACAGTAATTGCAAGTTACATTTCACATGTTACAAAAGGACATAGTTCATACAGGTAATTAAACATTTAGATAAGCTCCATGAAATTTGCAATTGGCTTGTCACAGTGTTACAAAAATGAAAGACATAATAATTTGATACAGAAATTTCAACATTTACAGAAAGTGAATGTTTTTGTTATAAACTCAATTGTAGGTTTAACATTTTAAAATATATAGCTGCTAGCCATTAGTAGGTTAGGAAAATATTATGCAAGGAGAGAGGGTAATATCTATTTGAGATTGGAGAGTATAGTATAGTAGATATTAGAGAGAAAATTAGTTTTTGGTAGGGGAGGAATTGTTTTGGGTGGGAGGTAGTTGGATGAGTCAGTGCAAGGTAGAATGAGGGGGGGGTTAAGTTGGAGCGTGGCAAGGGCATTCGCACTTGGAAGAAAGATGAGAGATTAGCTGGGATTTGAAATTTGTATGGTTAGGTAGGTTGCGTAGGTGTGTGGGGAGAGAGTTCCACTGTTTAGCTAAGGAGTTGGACAGCAGTAGATTGGCAGGAGGTCGTGCAGGTTTGTGGACCTGAAGAAGATTTTGTTTTTTGGATCTGAGTGAGCGGATGGGAATGTAAGGTTTTAAGGAAGTAGTGAGAGCTGGGCATTTGGCAGGTTTAAAGATGAGCTTGTGGGCAATGGTGAGTTGTAGGTAACTGAGGTAGTTGGGCAGTTCTAGCCAGTTGAGGGTGAGGAGAGAGTGACAGTGGTGGGATGAGGTTTTTTGACTTGGATGCAAATTTGGAGATCTTGTGGTAGCAGGATTCAAGTTTGAACCGAAGGCCAAGATGGAGATTGGTGAAAAGAGGGTCACCATACATAAGGGAGGGGAGTAGGAAGGTGGATGCAAGAGTTTGATGGGTAGAGGGGCTTAGGAAGCGGTTGTTCCTATAGAGGAGACCTAACTTTTGGTGGGTTTTCCAGATGCCTGTTTTCCAGGATTATGTCCCTGACATGTGTTAAGTTGCTTCTATAGCTATTCCTTGTAAAAAGAAGTAGAAAGTTGAACTTTTGTCTTCTCCTGTCTCTTATTATACTAACTAGGGAAGCTTGTTTTGGGCTTAGCTCGGGCTCGTAATTCTTCTACTGGTAAAAGAAAAATAATTTCTTGTGTTTCTGAAGATTCCAAGTGTGATGAACCAGGAGTAGAACTAGGGGGGAGCAAATTCAGTTATTTCTTCTCAGGCTACAGGTTTTGATCCTAAGAAGAGGATTTCTTTTGTTTTTTCCGTATGAAGTATTTTCCTTTTCTGAAACCATCTCTAGAATTAATCAATATTTTCAGTGGTAACAAAATGACATTCCAGTTTCTTTGAAAACTGTCATGATTTATTACAGCTGACATTTCCTTAGCGTACTGCTGTATCTCTTGTTCTACCAGCTTTGAAGGTTGTTTTTATTACAGCCTGCAACATGTATATGAGTCAGCCTGCAGCCCCTAAGGAAACCTATAAGACTGTATAACGTTCCTTAGTCTTACAAGTACTTATTTTCTAATCCCAGCTCTGACTGTGCATTCTTTGTCAAGTCCTTCTGCATCTAAACATTTAATAAATGTTAATCCATGTTCCTCTTACAAAGATAGGAAAGGTTTTGATTTGGGATAGAGTGTATTCTTCTGGCACTCTTATTTTTTTGAATTCTTAATTGTTAAGCTCACGTTAAACTTTTTGTTTGCTACTTTTGAGCACATGAGGAACATACATGCCATTTTTCTTTCATCCGAGAGTAAATCTTCTCTAATTGTTCTTGTTGCTTCTCTTTCTTAAGTAATCAAGCATTCTTTAAATTGCTTCTACGACTCAGCCGATGCCTCTTCCAGAGCAACAGCCACTGGGTCTTTTATGAGAAGATTTGTATGGGTACGCCATCAAAATTTGCTTGAAGATGCAAAAGCATAAATTTTGAATTTTCCCCCTTGCTAGGGAGGTTGTATTTGGACCTTCTGCTGCAGAGATCCTGAAATAATGTGATGAGAAAAGAAAAAATGTTTCAAGGGGGTGACTCAGATTTTTGAGACTTCCTTATCCAAATTTGCAGAATCCTTTTAAAAAAGCAAAATAAGCAGTCTCAGCAAACTTCCGGCAAGCAGGTATTAAAAAAACAATGGCAACGAGGCTGTAAAAAGAAGGGAGGAGCCTCCCACAAGCAAGGTCAAGTCAAAATGACTGTTTACAAAAGGTAACCTTCACACCCCACCCTGGCAGCCCTTTAATTCTTCCCCTAAATATGGTCCATTTCTCTCTTTGGCAACAATTAGTCTAAGACAAATGAGTTCTGAGAGTTATCCATCAGGGTACAGATGACAATGGCAGTCCCTGCTTCCATTTCAGAGAATTCTTCCTCAACCACCAGGTGAAACTTCTTTATTTCCACCTCTCATTCAGTATCTGTTGGTTCAAAGGGTAACAGAACCTGTCCCTAGGTTTTTATTTGAAGATGTTTGTGGTACCAAATAAAGAAACTTCATGGAGATCAGTCATAGATCTTTCCTTTCACTATCTGTTACCTTTTATTTCCACTTTCCTTTTTTCCTGAAAACTGAAGATTTAAAGGATGTTTATCATCAAATTCCAGTAGCCACAGATTTCAAACATTTAAGATTTTCTCTGCCTGGATTACAGTTTCAGCTCCCTGCATTACCCTTTGATTTAGCCACTTCTCCAAGGGTGTTTATAGAGTCCCTAGCTTCAGTGATGGTCTTTTGCAAACTAGCCAATCCCTTCCTTTTGTATGATTTTCTTTGCCAGGGTTAGGACATTGATTTTGCTATACCTAGGTTTCAGGGCTCTAGCCTCCATTCTTCAGTTGCTGTGAAAGCTCTGTAGAGCTTGGTGCCTAGACCACTGGTTTTCTCCCTGCAGTGGTTGAGCTTCCAATGGTCTGAGCACTTGGAAGGTGCCCTTAAGCTTTGGAAGTTTACTGGCTGTTATATCCTAGGCAGAATATAACCTGTATAGCTTGGGCTACTGCAGCAGTGATGTATTTGAACATCTGCTGTTACGATAAGTTTACTTACACAACTGTACTTTCCTACTGAAATGTGCACCATTCAACTAAACAGAGAGATGCAGGGAATACACGTGCAATGTTGCTGAGTGTACAGTGATTATAGTTTGTGTAGCAGGTGTACGTTGACAACCTGTACACCACCAAGTGTTACACACAAAACGTACATATAGATATACTAATAACATCTCCCCAACACAATGCTGTCCTGTTTTGTTACTTTATGCTGCTACATCATGAACAAAACACAGTCCTGTCCCCTGTTCCCCACAATGCCACTTAAATTGTCAGTATAGCTTAATTAGGCTATCAGGTGCAAGAGTTGTACCAACCAGTACACTGCCTTCATTGTAAGAGGGGTTATCAACCTGAACATTGAGTCAGACCATAATGGGCAGTGCACATTGCATGGTGTAGCGATAGCATTGTCGCCTCACAGCAAGAGATTCTCTGGTTCGATTCTCTGCTCGAGTGCCTTCTGTGCGGAGTCTGCATGTCCTCCTTGTGTTCATGTGGGTTTCTTCTGGATGCTTCAGTTTCCTCCCACATTCAAAGATATGCATCTGGAGCATTTCTCCCTGGGCCTCCGCTGAAAATTGGCTTCATTTCAAGTTGGATTTCCATGGTTAACAAATGTTAAATAAATATCTCAGGCTTCTATGCTTGTAGCCCATTGAAGAATAGAACTCCTCATACTATTCAGGTCACTTACCCCTCTACCATTCATAACCTTTCCCTGTGTCCATTTCATCTGGCTGCTGGCCTGCCTACCTCATTGGTTGCAGTGAGGGAGCAGGTAGGTGGGCTTCCCTGTGGCCTCTGGTATTTGCTCACTGGAAGGGAGTCTATTGTTCCTCTGACTGCACTGCCAGTATTGTCACTTACCAGGAGTTGGTGGAGGTGATGGAGGAGCTGATAGACTAGCAGCTGGAAGCCTATACTGGTCGCCTGTAATGGTCCTGTTGCAGTTGTCAGAGTTGCATCAACTGCCTGTCACTACCAACACCACCATATGTAGGGCCCAGTTGAGAGGTAGTTAGAATGCTGACTGATCTCCCCCTGGGTATTGTACAGGCAATGAAGTAGAGAAAGGCATAACCACCATAGACATGATCCTGGTGTTCCCCTTCCTTGTTTGTTACCTTTCTCCTCATTATTGTCCAGTCTTCACCATCATTGCCCTCTCTTTGTCTGTTTATCTATAATTCCACTGTTACCCCACTCATAGTGTGTCAGCTCATACCAGTCAGTTTTTTCTCTGTTTTATATTTGTCTGTGTGGCCCAAATGAGCAGCTGTTCCTGCAAAAATGTTAATATAATCATGTCCCCACCCCCTTCCATTCTTACCTGCCCAGTTTTCATTGTGTGTGTTCCTCTGCTTACTGCACCCACTTTTCTTACTTTCCTGTAAACCAAATTTCACCCTTTTTTATGGTCAAAACTGATTAGACATTGTTGTAGGGCTTTTTATGTGGCCTGCTAGTGTACCCATAGCATCATTCTGCAGTCTATGTGCACTCAATCAGGTTCTCGCATTGGTTCTAACTACAGTTTGGGGTTTCCTCTTTCACCACTAATCTTGTGATTTCCCTGAGTAGATTTCTTAATTAGCAGTAATTTAGCTGCAAATTTCTCCTAGTTAATTGAAAATTAACCTCTGTTCTCATCACACTGTAAGCCTTACTTGTGGAAGGCATACTGCAATTGTGTTAGGTATGTCTTTGAATCCCGTAGAAGGTCTTTTACCTTAAGAAAGAGAAAATGAGATGCAGTCATTTATGATGTGAATGGCATATGGAAAAATAACCAATAGACAAGCAGTTAATTTTGGGCTTTGTATTTCTTACCACAGTACCAAATGGTAAAATGTATGTAATAAAGCTATGGTAACAACTTCAGAATGCACGGAATTAGGATTAAGCCTTAGATTTAATGGGAAGAAAGATTATCATTAGTGCCTACAGTAGCAATTGAATTTCTGTAATGAATGAACAGGACATACCTGAAAAAGTGTTTGTCCTTACTTTCCCATCAGGCAGACCTTATTATAGAAAAAGTTGCTTCATCTTTTGCATGGGACCCTATCTGGAAACACCATGTGTTTTAAGATCCTCACTCAAAATGGGAAGCACCTACACATCAACATAAAAGTGATGCAATCAGCACTGTTGTTGTTGTGTCTTTCTGCTTTTCCCGGTTAGGGGTCGCCACAGCAGAACTCCGGTCTGCTAATGATTGGCAGTAGATTTTTACATGCCGAGTTGCCAGCTCTGATGCACAACCTTCAACGAAGGTACGCCCATTCACTCATGTCTCCACACAGAAGACGCTCTAGTTGAGAATTGAACAGGACGTCTTACTGTGAGGCGACAACGCTACCGCAGCACCACCACTGCAGTGATGCAAACAGCACTGTCTTTGATAATATCAAGACTAATTTTAATCCACAGTCTTTTTAAGTATGTACCTTACAAATGCACTATTACACTTTAACAGAGTGAAAAGGACCTGTTCCTTCTAATTATGTAGAGGCAACATATCTCTGGAGATGGAAAAATAGCATGCTTCGTAATTCTGCAGGTATAGGCATTCCTTGAACTTTTCTGTCTGAAGTGATGGTTCTGTAGATTTCCTTTCCCTTGAGCATTTAAAGTCCTTTTTTGTCATTTTAGAGTACATAATATATGTAAGAAGTATGCTGCTTATTTGGAAGATGACATAAGCGTATTCATTTTTATTTCTTAAGGTACCTGGCTTGCCTGCCTGAAAATTCACTTTCACATTTGCAAATAGTTTCTTCTAGTAATACATTTAAGTTTGTGTGTTGAATATGACTTATCTGATTTCATTTTGTGTTTAAAACATAAAGGAGCTGGAAGTGTTTTTTTTTAATTTCCTTGTGGTTTGGATATACTTTGTTAGATTAATTTTTCTTTAGTTAATTACTTGAAAAAGAAGTGCATTACATACTTTGTTTATTCCATAAGTAACTGGGGATGGCTTCCCCTTTAACCTCTGCTCTTATCAAGTTTTAAAAGGGTGGAGGGGTGGGGTAGGAGGATGCTAGCTCCCCTTTGGCACACCAAACTTCATACATTGTGAACTGAAGGTTTGTCATGCGTCATCAGCATAAAATTGTGGTCAGGTTTTGCTAATTTATTATTTATTTTACATTTGTTAACTGGGAGAGTCCGACTGGATACATGTCCAGTTTCAGCGGAGGCCCGGGGAGAAAAGCGCAGGTATAACAGACACATGAACATTGTTAATGCAAAAAAAGGAAGATTGAGTTCTTGATATATAATATATATACATCACATCTTGAAAAATAAAAAAAGCAGCATAAAATAACAGTTACTAGGAGTGAAGTTCTGAGGTGAGCATGGGGTAGTAGGAGTTCCCCAGCAGAATTATTGGCTTTGGTAGTTGAGCTAAGGAATTTGTGGCAAATCTAGCTATGTGATTGTAAAGAAGCAAGTTTGTTAAGGGTTGTCTGTTGTGTTTTTTAAAAAGGGGGGGGGCAGAAAAGAAAAGAGTTGATAGTAGGTGTGTGCTGGCAATTTAAATTTAGGCGAGAGGAGTGTACTTTTAATTTTTATAGAGAGCCAAGTTTTGTTGGGGTTGAGAACTAGTTGATGACTTGAGAACCATTTTTCTATTAGGTTGAAGGTGTCTTTGGTTGAAGAAGCAATGTCTGCCAGGTTGTTGGCAGGCAGTGATGATAGCTCTAATCACCATATTGGATCCTGGGGAACTCCAAGTGTAAGGTGGTAGGCATGTGGATAATTTCCTGCCATAGGAGGACCTGTTGCCTATTGGACAGGTAGGAGATTGGGAACCATTTCAGCGTGGAATTGCTGAGATATTTTTTTTTGTATGGAGGAGTTGAATGGTTTCACCATATCAAAGGCCCTTGGAGAGGTCTAAGAAAAGAGCAGATGATAGTTTATTTATTGTTTCTGAAGTTATTGATGGTATTAGAAAGGATAGTAGGGCTGATGTGGTACTGTGCCTGCCTGAAGCCATGTTGTTGTTTGGAATTTTTTTTTTTTTTTGGTGGTGTTCAGGAGAGTATAGCTATAGTGTCTAGCTTGGCTCTGCTGAGCTACCACCTACTGCCTGACTGCAAGCATCAAAGCTCTCTCTCTCCTCCTCCCCCTCCCTCTTGCCGTGAGGCAGAAAAGACCTGTAAAACAAAAACAGGTCATTATCTGGTCATTTAGTGTAGACTTTTAAAGTTTATTTAAAGGGTCCTCACACTAGCAAGCACCTAATCTAGGGCTTACCTAAAAAAAAAATCTTGTGTGTGCATATATACTTACTAAAAACTACAGACACACTCTAAAACTAAAACTAAGGCAAACAAAAATTTAAAACAAGCTCCCAAAGCATAGGAATGAAAACCTGATGTTTGCTTATGAGAGATTACTCACCTTATTTACTCACCTGCAAGTTAATTATCTTGGAGTTCTCCTCTATACTACAAACTTCTACTCAAAGCCCTCAAATTCATTACCACTCTGATCCACAGACTAAGCACAGATGGTGATATCCACCCAACCCCTGGCCTCCCTCCTTTAACTCTCTTCTGACCTGTCATCTAAAAACATCAGAAGTGTAAACAAATTCACATTTCAAACTGAACTTAAAGCCCACAACTGGACAATACTCAAGTCTCTTCCTCTTGAGAGGCAGTTATCTACTTCAACACCACCTCTCAAGATTCTAGATAGATCCCATGCAATAACACGGTCCATTAGAAAAAAACCAAAACCGCACTGGCTCTCTAAGGAAACAAAATCTTATCTAGAAACAGAAACAAGATGTATAGTACCTGGTGTAAACCACACACACCCACCAAACCTTCATAAAGGTAAACAGTCCTATAGATTTATCTTGATAAAACACTCTAATCTTCAGTTTTCAGGATTTCTAATGTGCTTTAAAAGTGCACATTAAAATAACTTAAACTACAGCTAATAAATATATAGGGATCTGCAGTATAGTAGTCTATAGAACACTTCCTTTTAATCTTTAGTTTTGATCCTCTCTTGTGACCCACCACCATCATTGTGAAATCCTTGCCATGCAATTATTTTTCATTCTCACTTTTTTTAATATCGTGTTTTACTTTTTTTGCGTTCGTCATACAGGCAGCCATCAAGGGTTTTGTGGTTAGATCCCTATCCCCACCTGCTGATGGCTGACATTGAGCACCGCTTGAGAATGCTCCCACACACATGCCTATGAAGGCTACTTGAAAGCCATGCACACATCCTCCAGTCCTGCAGCTGCCCTTGTCATGCAAGCCTCCAGTTATGCAAGAGCAAATTGATTGACTGGGGCCACCATCTCCCCTCCACCCCCCACCCCCCAATACACACACAGACACACACACACAATGGAAAATTCAGAATAGGCCCCTTACTTCCATTGTCATATGACTGGCTGTTATAGTTCCTGAGCTAATAACTGAACTCTGGACATCTATATTTCATTCTATACCATTAAGCCAAGTTCTTCATCCACACTATTTAAGGAAACAGTACTTTAAGTAGCTTTCATACAGCTTACAGTTACAGTAAATTACTAATGAGAGTGACTACAGTTGCATTAAATTACTAATCAATTATTCATCTGATGTGGGCATGACTGAACTAACTTCACTGGTGACATGTTTGGTTTAAAGAAGACATTTGGTATGCTTAAGGGGAGCTGGTTTTCTTTTAACCCCTCCACTCTTTCAAAACTTTATCAAATATAATTATAAAAACCCAGAGATCAACCAGAACATTTACAAAGTAAGCACTTAAAATTAAAAAAGTTCTTGGTGCTTCATTTTCACTTTTATATTTAAGCCTAATCTTGATGTAAATGAACTTCCTGAAACACTGGTGGACTTCTTTGATCAGGTTTTCTCGGCATATAAACTATTAATAATTTATCTTGCACTTCTGTCAGATAATACATGCATAATGTCAGTGTTTAAGCAGCTCAGTTTTTATTATCAAATTAAAAAACATTTCTTCCATTTTGAGGACATAGACTTCAGAAGTACTGTACACACAAGCACCTTCAGCTTGGCAGACGTAATATAAATAAAACTAATCCCCTTGATCAACATTTCAAAACAATTTATGCCCAGAATCTTTCAATATATTCATTCTCCACTTGGAATGGAACTATTCAACTTCCTTATATAAAAAGCCAACTGTAAACTAATTGCTCGTGTAGTCTTTGAGGACCTTGTGGCAACCAATTCCACTAAATGTGAAGTAGATGCTGTTACCTAGTCTGTTTCAATAAATAATCCACAAAACATAACCTTGGCACTAAGAGCATAGAGGGAGTGTGCTACGGTCCTTGGACTGGGTCTCCAACCTCCACACCTAAATTAGAATGCACACTGTTCACTTACAGAGTCACACCACTCTCTCCATGAACCAGTGTGTCCCAGCACCCCTCTATCCACAGTAACTGCCTTTCACTCAAAGTATTATTTTTCACATTCATACACATGCACACAATTTCCAGGGAAGGCTGTTGAATCCTCCAATTCCACACATTTTTTTCCTAGGCCTGGAAGTACTACCAGCACTCTGAAGAAAGTCAGAGACTTCCAGTTAACTGTATGTTCTGATTGTGCCACTTGATATCTCTTTTACAGGTAGTCAGCTAAAGCAGTCAAAAGACGTGGCCCTTACAGTGTATAATTCCTCAGTGTAAATGGTTACCCTCTTCTCAATTAAGCAACAGTGCATAAATACTGTTATAATAAATAAATACCAGCCACAATAGCTTAAAGATAATTAAAATGGGTTGTATTTACATAATAAAGAGAATAGCAGAAATACCAAGTAAAATATACATAGGTTGGCACACAAAGAAGATTAAAGTTAAGTACAATAAGCAGAGATAGAATGCACAGAAAATTCTAACTATGTATGTTTCCTAGCTAGGTGCTTCAAGGAGTATTGTACCTTAAAATGACTAGCTAATTTCCACAGATAGGATGTTCTCACAGCAAGTCCACTCTAGTCTTTCAACATTTCATTAAGTCATAATTATATAACCAAAGTCCTTGTGTGACTTCATTGTTGCTATGGAAACTGGTCATAAATCAGCTAGCCCCACACCCATCACAGCAGTCAATACTTTCACGTGTTTCCTCTTTACTTGCATCCCAAATGGGTCTTAAAACGTTTCAGTGAACATTGCATTCCAATGCTATCTCATCCTCATGTTGTCATAGGAGAAGATGCCATCCTATATGTGAACTAGCCCCTCACTCTGTTGTCAGACATCAAATCAACATACCAGAAACAGAAGAAAAAAAAAATACAAAGCAGAATACATTTTGCATAATTCATTTTGCTTGCTTCAGCCTAGCATAAGCATGTTTCACAATCATTCACTTTTAGCCTGGCATCACCTTTGGCTTCACATTGTCCATCCACAGGATTAAATGTTCCTGTTGAGGATGGCACTCCATCTTTTCTTATTCACCTTCCCTTTTCATGGGGTTCCCGAAAGGAAAACCACCCTGGCCTACTATGTGAACTCATGCCTTTAAAACTGAGTTTGGCATAAGATTGCTCAGTCATTTCCAGGCCATTAAATAACCAAGTAGTCATTCTGTTTTAATTCCCCAATTCCCTTCATTTATTCAATTGAAAACAGTCCCTTCTTTGTCTTAGAAATAAATACACCATCCTGAAGCCTATGCAGTCATTTATAATAATATACCCTCCTTGATCCACCTAATTAGCAAGATACTACCAACTCTCCAAAATACAGCCTTCGTATAATTGCCTTAGTGTGTGGTCATTATCTATTGATGGTTCCAAAATAAGATAACCATACCAGGCTAATCATTTCCCAACTCTAATTTAACCACAGTAAGAAGAGTATTCAGACATTTGAGACATGCCGAGTGCTGTCTCATTCAATGTCCACCTCTTGAAAAAAAAAAAAAAAGTCAACAACTGTATCACCATAAAATGGCTAAATTTACATTGCACATTCTGTCATTGAGATTTAAAAATTTGTCACTGCCTAGCAAGTTGATTTATTACCATTTAAATAAGACAGTCAAATCTTTCAAATTCTCCAGAAAACTTACAGTTGGTTATTTCCAGTTGTTTAAAGTTATAAATGGTACACCTTTACATTACATCTTTAACAACATTAAAACCTTTAAGGTACCATTTATGTTGAACACATTATGACATTTCAAAAATATGTAATATTTTCAAATTAAAATTATCAGTATGCAAGTTTAACATTCAAGCAGTTGTCACTGTCTTCTGATTAAACATGTTGTTATTTAGATGCAACATTCAAGCTTAAGTTTTACAAAGGTACCCGCACTTTGATATAATTTCTTATTGCATGATAAATATGTAACAGTTCTGTGCGGTGCACCCTCATACTACACCTAAATTGCAACATTCAAGTACTTAAAAGATTCCAAAGCATTTACATTTTCAAATTATGAATAGTTTGTAATGGCTGCTTAATATGAATTAATAATTATGATGACCTTGTTAAAACTGAACATAAGTCATATGTACTTGAACTCTGTAACATTAGCTTAATTAGAGGACCCGCATTTACATTCAAAGATTATAATTTCTTATAGATTTCAAAGTTACCCTTTAAGTATAACAAGCATTTTAAGCACTACTTCTAACTAGCGCATGTAAAGATTTCAAAGTAATTAGATGACTAGGCTAAATTAGGTTCAAAACCTAAAGTCAGTCCGTTGTATGGCAGAATGACATATCTCCCCAGCTACCTGTCTTCATAGGGGTTCCCCAAGGATCCATCCTTGGACCCCTACTCTTCTCTGTTTACACCAATAATCTAGCCTCTGCCACCAAACATGGCACACTCATACAATACGCAGATGACTCGACCATCATCTGCTCAGCCCAGTCCCTACCGAAACTGCAAAAAGTCACACAGGAAGCCTTTTCCTCTGTTGAAACATGGTTATCCGATGCCCAATTAATACCTAACCCAAACAAAACTAAACTACTCATCTTCCAACCCACCAAACATACTCAAAACAACTCACTGTAACATCACAGCAAAAGACAACACCACTTTATACCCAACTGAACACACCAAATTGCTAGGAGTGGAAATAGACAATAAACTAAAATTTGACATTCACATATCCATGACCATAAAAAAGTCCACAAAAAACTAGGAGCGTTATACAGAAATAAGCAATTTCTCACCAAAGCAGCAAAGATTTCAATAGCAAATTCCCACCTTATCTCCACCCCACTTTATGCCTCTCCAATATATACCAACCTAAGGCAATGTGATCTAAACAAGCTAGAGACCTGCTACAACAAAATCGCCAAATTCGCCACAGGGGCATCCTACCGTAGTCACCACTGTCTCTCACTTGCTGAACTGGGCTGGCTTGAACTCCCTCACCTCCTTCAGTGGTATCAACTCTCACTCACCCACAAACTAGTAAACCATCCACTAAATGTCCCATCTCTCCAGAATCTACTCCAACCCTATTGCACCACCAGGCCACTAAGATCCAGCAACAAAAATCACTTGCAGATCACTAAAGCCAATAACTCTGCTGGTGGAGCACTATTCTCTTGCGCCATAGCCAAATTATGGAGCTCACTCCCACCCACAATTACCTCCATACCATTATGCACCCACTTCAAAACTTTACTAAAAGTGCACCTAAAAACATGCTGGCTATGCCCTTGCAACTCCCACTCTAATATCATCCACCCCATCCAACCACTCACTACCTTTCTTTCCACTCCACTAACTACCTTGATTATAGCAAGCTCAGATGCTCATAAGCCTAGTACTTATTATACAGCAGGAACTTCTCATTGTAACATTTGATGTGAAATTGTTCAATCTCGCCGTTTGTTCTTACGCATGGGTTCGGAGCCGATTTTCGGCTCTGAGACGGCCACTTCTACAGCTCTGCATTTTGAGAAAGCTCGAGGCACAGTCCTATCCCACAATCCCCTAGTGCTAACCCTCAGATCTAGTTTGCCGCGGCAGCAGATGCATCGCAGAAGCTCGGGCCAGTAAACTTTTTCTATTTTTCGAAGTTTTTCCATAACTTACCTTATTAGTATAGATAGTTAGATATATATATATATATATATATATATATATTAGTCTTTTACTAGTGTAGTTACAGGGAGTTATATATTCTTCTTATTATTGTTATTATAACTTTTTCAAGGTAATTTTCAGGCCTATTATCCTGTCTTTTTAACAGGTGTTTTTTCTTTAAGAAAGGCCTTTAAGAGTCCTTACTCTTTTGTGTGTAGTGATACCTTAATTTTTTTCTTGTTTTCAGGTTCTTATAGGTATATGTCTGATTTTTGAACATGTCTGAGAAGCAAAAATCAGGCTTTAAGAAATGTCTATGCGGACAGAAAATGTCCATCACGGATAACCACTCTTCCTGCGTCTACTGTCTTGGCCCTCTCCACTTACAGGAGGACTGTTCTATTTGTCATTCCTTCAGTGGGAGGGTCATGATGGAGAGACGCAGGAAGTTGGTAGGCAGGGGTTTATTAAAGCCCGAATTTCAGGAGGCCCTTGACAAGGCTGAATTGGTATCCAAGTCTTCGAAGGGGTCCATGTCTTCGAGAGTGTCGGAGCCAAAGTCATCAGCTCCGAGCACCTCTATTAAGATTCGGACACCGGCTCCACAGACTTCGGAGTCGGCTGTCGAATGTATATCTTTGATCGAGACTCTGGTCTTGGAGCCGGTCTCGGAGGTTCTGCCGCCATCGATCCTTCACTCTGTGACGGCTTCGGCCCCTTCGACCCGCTCTTCGAGACCCTTATCTGATTCGGATGTGGATCAAGTGATACAGAAGTTAATGGAGAACTCGGCCCTTTCTAAATTGATCCAAGTTTCGTCCCAGCTGGTTTCGAAACTCGAAGCCCTCCCTGGGTCATCTACTGCTCCTCCTCCGAGACCTGTCGAGTCTTTGGAGTCGAGAGTCGAAGTTCCGATGATGGTAGAACCATCGATACCGAAGCCTACAGCCATGCTTTCGGTACCGTTGACCTCGACGCCCAAGGAACGGATCGAGGGGTCCCGGAGCTGACTATCGTTCCTTGGTTCCGGGGCGGGCAGTCGAACCGAGATGTCTGTACCGACTCTCCCCCTAGAAGCCTCGGCTCAGATTACTTCGGCACCGTCCTCTGGGTCGGAGCCCAGACCCCCGGTCTTGGGGATTGTTCCTGGTTTCTCGAAACCAGGAAGGTCTTCGGATCCGGGTACCAGTGCCTTCGATGCCATGAGGAAGGTCTTGTCGAAACAGACACATATCTCATCGGATTCTTCCTCTCCTCCCCCTAAGGGTCCACGTTCGACTTCTGTATCCTCGGCTCCTACTAAGCGTCGAGACCCAATGCCCCAGTTGCCCCCAGAGGGTGCTCCCGGTTCCTCGGACGCTTCTCCAGAAGCCCCATCTGAAGAAGTACCAAGGAAAAGACTGTGCAAGAGGAGGCACATAGATTCCCCACAGGAATCTCTTACATCAGATACAGATTTAGATGAAGCAGAAGGGTCCCCACGGTCCCCCTCAGAGGATGTCTCCTTTGCGGACATCCTGGAGATCCTAAAACAGAGGGGAGATTGGCAGCCACTTAACCCTTCTGTGGATGAATCAGTATTGCTGAAGGCATTCGGGGCTCTACCTTCTACCTCCTGGGTGACCACTCCCTTTGACGAACTTATGGACTTGATAGCTCGTAGGGCTTGGGAGACACCTGACACGGTGGAACCAGTTCCCCACAGGCCGAATAAGTTTATAACAGCCCCCCAGGACAAGAGTTTTCTTACCAAGGGTGTTCCAGTGGATACTATGGTGGTGGCGGCAGCCACTAAGAAGGACATGTCAGAGTCTCTTCGCTGTCCATCCTCCTAATAAGGATTCTAGGACGATGGACAGATATGGGAAGCGTTTTCAGTTCTGCGACTTTTCCATGCGATCACTGAACTACTTGACGATTTTACGCGTTTACAGAGGATCTCCTCAAGGAACTCGGACATACTCTCCAGGGTCGCACAGATGCTGCTGTTACCGAAAGTGACAGCACAACTTAATACCCTTAACTCTGTAGTCAACTCCTCCATGAGGCTCATTTCATATGCGGCAAGGTGTGAGTAGAGCGGCAGCTTCAGCGATTGCTCTTAGGAGACAATCCTGGCTGCGGCTGTGCTCCTTGTGGAATCCTTCAAGTCTTCTTTACTAACATCCCATTTGATGGTGCCTCTCTTTTTGGCCCCAAAGTAAAGGAGACCCTCACTAGGTGTGAGCAAGAAGGAAGACCCTATCTGCTGTAGGAGTCCGTTTTCCGCCTTCCAGACCATACCCCAAAGGGCAAAGAGGCGGAAAGATGTGGTTCCGTAAGACACAGGGTTCCTTTCAGTCCACACAGAGTGATAATGCCCCTTCCAGAGGCAGAGGAGGGGGAAGGAATGGAAGACGCCGTCCAAACGGCAGAGGGGGTCCGCAAAACCAGGGCAACAGAGATACTTTCTCTGGCAAGCCTTTCCAGCACTCCTGAGAGGAGGCTCGACTGTCCTGCTCTGGAGGCAGTCGGGGGATGCTTAACTTTGTATCCGCTGGCCCGGCGAAATTTAACCTCAGATGCGTGGGTACAAAATATAATTACCAGAGGTTACGACATAAAATTCATAAACGTTCCCCCTACCACCAAAAGATTCCCAGACATTCCACCCAATCTGCGGGATCAGGCAGCCTTAGAGATCCAGAAGCTGCTCAGGAAAAGAGCCATCCAAACAGTCCCGGCAGACCAAATAGGATCCGGAACTTACTCAAGGTTCTTTTTAGTTCCAAAGAAGACAAGGGACTGGAGACCAATTCCG
Source organism: Protopterus annectens (assembly GCF_019279795.1). Classification (NCBI taxonomy): domain Eukaryota; kingdom Metazoa; phylum Chordata; order Ceratodontiformes; family Protopteridae; genus Protopterus; species Protopterus annectens. The sequence continues at coordinate 565,496,842 of NC_056733.1, read as the reverse complement.
GATCTCAGCAGATTAAACACCTTCATTGTGAAGGAGAAGTTTCAGATGGTCACGCTACAGTCAATCCTCCCTTTTCTGCAGGAAGGAGCCTGGATGTGCTCTATAGATCTCAAGGACGCGTACTACCATATAAAAATGGCCAGACCGTCCAGGAGATTCCTGCGCTTCTGGCTAGGAGCCAGTCATTTTCAGTTTCGGGCTCTGCCGTTTGGTTTCACCTCAGCCCCCAGGGTGTTCACCAAGTGTATGGCAGTAGTAGTGTCTCACTTGAGACAACAAGGATTCCGGGTGTTTCTGTATCTAGACGACTGGCTCCTCTCCGCCACCACCGAGTATCATCTGCTCCAAGCAAGAGATTACACAATCAGTCTTTGTTCCCGTCTTGGCATTACAATCAATTTAGAAAAATCTTCTTTATTGCCATCACAGCGTATCTCATTTATAGGGGTAGAACTGGACACTACCTTGGTCACGGTCAGACTTCCACCAGAAAGGGTTTCAAAACTAAGGGAGCAAATTGCAATACTCCTTCAAAAGACAAAAGCTATAGCAAAACAGGTTTTAAGAGTCCTGGGATTAATGTCAGCTGCACTGGTTGCAGTCCCTCTAGGAAGAATGCACATGAGGATCCTACAATGGCTACTGTTCGCCGAGTGGTCCTATCAGCACCTGCCATTGTCACACGAGATTCTAATCACATCCTGCTGCAAGCAGGATCTACAATGGTGGATGCCATCTCAAGACTTGACACAAGGTCGACCATTTACCCTGCCAACCCCGATAGCGACAATAACCACGGACGCTTCCCATATTGGGTGGGGGGGTTTGTTCCAGGGAAAGACGGTCCAAGGTCAGTGGTCCAGAACAGAATGCAAACTGCACATCAATGTTCTAGAGCTAAGAGCGGTGTTTCTAGCGTTGCAACACTTTCACGGCATCTTACCTCAAGGAACAGTGGCAGTCCAGACAGACAACATGTCAGTGGTCTGGTACATCAACAAACAGGGAGGAACAAGATCTTATCCACTATGCAGAGAGGCCCTCTGGATCTGGCAATGAGCTGTCTCCACCGGACGCTTTCTGATAGCAACGCACATTCCCGGGACGTCCAACGTAATTGCGGACAGGTTGAGCAGAGCCATCCTGTTACCTCACGAGTGGTCTCTGAAATCTCAAGTGGCGGAAGCGATATTCCGCAAGTGGGGCCAGCCTTGCTGCGACCTTTTTGCATCTCCGATGAATGCCAAATGCAGAAGCTACTTTGCCCTTCTCCCTCCACCAGGGAGTGTCCCCAGAGATTCACTGGCTCCCGGGTCTCCTGTATGCTTTTCCACCCATTCCGTTAATCCCCAGGTTTCTACAGAAAGCCAAGCATCTGGAAAGGACCATAATTCTAATAGCCCCATTCTGGCCTCGACAGATCTGGTTCCCCTTTCTTCAGGCCCATCAAATTGAGGAGCCATGGATTCTGGACCCAGTTCCAGACCTTTTGACCCATGCCTCAGGAGCCCCTCATCCATCCCTGCAGGCCCTAAAATTGACAGCTTGGCTGCTCCTCTTCCCATCCTAGCCAGGTCAAGCCTTTTGTCCCTTGCGGTTAAACGTATAATTGTTTCCTCTCTTAAACCATTCACTACAAAGACTTACCGGAGCAAGTGGACACGTTTTTCTTATTGGGCATTACAACAAGGATTAGATCCAACAGAAGCACCGGTGCACAAAATTTTGGAGTTTCTGTCTAAGATCTTTGAAGAAGGAGTATCATCGTCCACAGTTAGAGTCCAACTGGCGGCCATATCGAACTTTCATATGGGTTACAAAAATTCTTCCATCATGTCCCACAGACTTTGCAAGATGTTTTTGAAAGGCACCTTTCACCTCCGCCCTTCCATTCGTAACCCAGTTGCTCCTTGGAATTTTAATTTAATTTTATCCCAGTTAATGTTACCCCCCTTTGAACCAGCCTCCACAGCCTCTCTTAAGTTCGTGTCATGGAAAACATTATTCTTGGTGGCTATAACCTTTGCTCGTAGAATTTCGGAATTACACACGCTATCTGTTCGACCTCCCTACTTGATTTTCCACTCGGACAGAGTGACATTACGCACTAATCTGTCTTTTCTCCCAAAAGTTTGTTCACCTTCAAATATTAACCAGTCCATCGAACTTCCCACCTTTTTCAAAGATCACACTAACAAGTTGGAATATATGCTGCATAAGTTAGACGTCCACAGACAACTCAGATTTTATTTGCAAAGGACAAAAGATGACAGAAAATCAGACCAACTATTTATATCCTTTGCTGACCAAAGAAAAGGTATGGCGGTTACCAAAGTTACCTTGTCTAAATGGCTGACAAATTGTATTAAATTTGTCTATTCACAGACTAAACAACAATTACCCTTTCAACCCAAGGCTCATTCTACCAGGGCTATGGCCACATCTCTAGCCCATGCAGCCCGTTTGCCATTGGATACTATTTGTGCGGCAACAACCTGGGTGAAGCCTCATACCTTCATTCTCCATTATAAGTTGGACAAGAACTCCAAAGATAGGGCCTCTTTTGGTTCCATGGTTCTCAGGAACATTCTCCCATGAGCCACCCAGGGTAAAGGAGCTAGGGACGCTACCCATGCGTAAGAACAAACGGCAAGATTGAACAATTTCACATAAAGAAGTTATGTCTTACCATAACGTTCCATGTGAATTGTTCATCTCGCCTTTGTTCTTACTACCCACCCTCCATCCCCCGGCCTGTGTTTTTTTTCGGAGAATGGGATGATTTGGAATCCAGTTCAGCTTGTCTTCAACACCTTCTGTTAGTCTCTGGCTGCTTCTGTTGTCAGGGTACTCCTTTCATTATCTAGGTGTTTTTTGGGCATTGCTGCCCCTTATTTTTGAATTACTGCTAGTGCCTGGGGCGCATTGTTATCTTCTGGTGTTAGCAAACTAGATCTGAGGGTTAGCACTAGGGGATTGTGGGGTAGGACTGTGCCTCGAGCTTTCTCAAGATGCAGAGCTGTAGAAGTGGCCGTCTCGGAGCCGAGGATCGGCTCCGAACCCATGCGTAAGAACAAAGGCGAGATGAACAATTCACATGGAACGTTATGGTAAGACATAACTACTTTTTAATGTCTGTTATGTACTTCACAGATAAAGATTCTAGTTGTCTACTGATGTACTATGTTCTTCATCTGTAAATATGTTGTAAGTAATTGCTATGTTAAATTGTTAATCACTATGTAATCCAATGTAACTACAGTCTGTTTATTTTACTGTGGAGCTTTTCTCCCCGGGCCTCCACTGAAAATGGACCTACGTCCAGTCGGACAATCCCGGTCAACAAATTTAAATAAGTAAATAAAATAAAATAAATAAATAAACAATTGCATGACATACCATTTCTTCAACAAAAGATTATTTAAACTAGGAAATATTAATTCCTAAACAGATAGCTAAACCAAAAGTCATAAATGGTTGCATTAAAGTATTGCTTACTGGCACTGTTTAAGAATGTAAAGATATCAGGGTCATTTATGTATCAGGAGTGTAGATTATTTAAAATACTCTCATCATATTAATCAACATTTATTGAAAACATTCCAAAAGTAGATACATAATGTGTGATGTCTGTAAGTGAAAAAATGTTAATGTGGCTTATTTTCTTTTCTATTAATGCATTTGTGCCTATGTTTTAAGTGATAATTTGTATCAAGGTGTTTTAAAAAGGTAGACAGCACAAATCAGTGCCGTCTTAATGCATGGACACACTGGGCAGTGTCCCAGGGGTCCCATGAGCATAGGGGCCCCATGCTAATCTATGTATGTTGTGACTTGTTGTCAGTAAATAAGTAAATACTGTATTATACTGAATTATAAATATTTGAAGAATTATGAAAATTATAAATATTAGCACTGTACAGTACAGCGTCGATCATCCGAAATATCAGTTATCCAAACGCAGCCTTCCTAAAACGTCAATTATCCAAATGCTTCAGCAGCCTTCCTAAAGGTTGTGTCTGTATGTGTGTCACCAGTTCTTCCTATCATGGAGAACTTAATGTTCCATCCATTGCTGCCTTGCTGCTTCCACAGTTCCACTTCAACAAGTAAGTGTCATCTGGATTGTGTGTGCGTGTGTGTGTAATGCCCCACTTAGGGATAACTGGTGATTAGTGTTACTTTGCTCAGGCTCAAGCCCTGTATCTTAGTTACAAAAGCCTGAATTCTGTACCCCTACCACCACTTATGTTACAAGGAGTTGAGTGCATATCTCTCAAATGTCCAGATTTTCACAGAGTGTCTGGAATTTTTGGCTCATACTTTTAATCTGTTCCTCTTTGGTTTTCTAGCATGTTTTTTAATGTTTAAACACTGATTTTGTTGAAAGTATCAATAAATATATTTTTAATTTTATGGGCCATTTTCATTTTTAATCCTGTGAGTGGTTGTATAGTAGGGGCCCCAGTGCACTGCTTTATCTGGGGGCAGAAATGCTGTTAAGATGGCCCTGGCCAAATGCTTATGCACATGAACTCAAGTAGCAGCACTAGTCCATTTAAAGGGCTAACATTTATGCTAAGCATGCATGTATTAGAAATTGAGAAGCTTGTCATGACCTGCTGATTTAAATTGTCACGGCTAAGTCATTTCACGCTGTGCAACTAGCTGATAATATCAAAACATGTAGAGTCAAATTTACCTAACTGTGCAAATTATAAGTGATTTTGAACAACTACATAATTGGAACAGTTATTGAAAGCATGTTAGAACTGGGCAGCATCACATTCTTTAGCTCACTGAAACTGACAATATCAAGGAGCCAATACTTACCTTAGATCCAGGCATTTGAAATGCAAAAGCCTGTTATTACTTATAGCTCCACTTGTCACAAAAAATGTTTACTATCCAAACAGCCTGATATGCTTCAACAATCAGTCATCAAGACACACAAATTCTCAGTGACCAATGTCAACCAGTTTCTGGATACATAATTTTATGTTTTCATCATGCCCATCCTGATCATCTCACTGGTCTTATATCTGCTTTATTTATGGTTCGGACACCTTTACAGGACTAGCCTGCCCACTCTGTCCAATGTCTGTACCCAGTAACTTCTTGCAAATTTGCCAATGTCTGCTTCACATTTATAAATTCCCATATGCCCCTGAGAGAAACACATTTAATGCAGCTGGAAAAGTCAACTTATATCTAATTTTTTTCCCTTCTTACATTTACTTATCAGTTCTGTAAATTACTGACTGTGTTGCAGTGTTGTCACCAAGAAGCCTTGCTCAGCAAACAAAGGACTGTCCCTCTACTATATACCTGTTCTTCTTATACCAAGATACAGACTGTACTAGAATCATCCATGGTTTACCATATTTTCTTTTAGCTAAGGACAGCAGTAATCTAGAAGCCTTTTTACTTCTCTGAGTCTATTTTGTAAGGTTTGTCATTTTTTCCTTTTTGTTTTAGCAAGTTCCAAGTAGTCCAAGCCTCCTCCTCCATGCAATATTTCACTCATTCATAAATTTGTCATTCTTATTTTGTTTTGTTTCCCAAAGTACCAGTTCTGCTCAATGTAGATCATATCTAATCTCTGTAATCATCTCCAATACTTTGTTCTGAGTCTTACAAGCTGCTTCAAAAGCACAGATGCTTTGTGTTTAACTATTTCACCATTAACCGTCTCTGTTTCTAACTGTGGCATATAACTACTTAGCTAGTCCATTAAGAGATACAAGACATGCATTATTCTATCAAGAACAGCAGTTACATCTCTCAGGGAAAGTCTTTTACCACCATTTTATTTATGTCTAAATTACCAGTTTGAGATTTTAACATGCACTTGATATTCCACCACATTTCTTTTATGAAAAACAACTTCCTTGCTTTGTTTTGTAATCTTCTGCCATCACTGTGTACATAATACATTCACCAGAAACACAAATTCACTGCAGTTGACCACACTGGATAAATGTACATATCAAAGTAAAACAAATCCAAGTAGTAGAAATGCTTGCTTTATTGCATATAGAGCAAAGCTTATATACTGGTGAAGGGTGTTTGTTCCTGAAAACTTTGTTCTATATGCAATAAAGCAAATGTTTCTACTACTTGGATTTATTTTATTTTTTACATAATACATTCAAACAATAACAACTGATTCACTTTGAATGAACAACTTTAGCCAGTACTTTTTGTTGAAATATTAAACTTAAAACATAAACCAATCAAGGGAGACTTCCATCTACTTAAGCACAGCATGTGGCCTTCGGTTTAGTTTCTCTTTTATGTGGTTAACAACTAAGAGCTGTGTATTTTTTGTGGTATTGTTTTTCTCCCTTTTTCTGCTGTCAGTTAGTTTTCTCTTTCACTGATGCATGTATCCAGACAGCCACAATGGCGGTCTGCTTAATCCCTTGCTCATTGACTGCCTTGGCACAGGTTGTATTGCAAAAGCAAGTGTCAGGCCTATTGGTGCATGTTTAGTTTATACATCACCCTAACTATTTGACAAAATGCATTGCTTAGTAATCCTTGTGGGCTATTAACTCAATGCTCTTGATGCATTATCCTTGCTTTTCATAGTAGGCACCAGGTTGCAGGTCAGACACCTGCCTTCCACCCAGGATAAGTAAGTTGACGCTGGCCATAGAAAGTTAAATATGAATTCAGATATAAATAGAGAATCAATTTTCAGAGTACCAGAGACCTTTGACGTAAACTAATTTATAAAGGAACTGTAAACATTTATTTATTTATTGTTGTTTGTTTACCAGGAAATTCTGACTGGCCCATAGGGTACCCATTTTCAGCAGTGGCCTGGGGAGAAAAGCTCCAGATTATATCACAAAAAGCATTCTACAAATATCATACATTAAAACATTATTGCAAAAGAAATTTTACATTGCAAAATCATTCAACATGTTACACTAAATACAGTAGTAAAACATTTTTGTTTACAAATATTATACAGAAGAAAAAATATTTTCTATATGAATAGTGAGTCTGAAGTAAAGGAAATGGATAGGAGATGTTGAGGAATATGCGTTTCTCCAAACATAAAAAGTATGTATGCGAGGTTGAGTAAAAGTAGATATCAGACCTATTGTAAAACTTTAGAGGTATTATTATTATTAATCATTATTTTATTGCACAGATGAAGATCAGAAATTAGTTCAGCTTCGAGAAGAGTTAGGGTATATAGCAAAATAGTTGTTACAAGAAATCCAGATAAGAACAACAGAGTAGAGTTGGAGAGAAGGGGGGCATGGGTGGTAGAGAAGGGGGAAGTTTAAAGGCTTCCATCTGGGCCAGAGCAAGAGCAGAACCAGAAGTCAAAAAGGAAGTCTTTTAGTATATGTTTAAAAGCATGGAAATTTATTCTGATGGCTAAAGGTAGTGAGTTCCAAATTTTGTCTGTGGAGTAGGAGTAGAGGCTTTGCCCTGCACCTTTTTTTAAAGTTTATGTATAGAGAGGAGGAGTTTGTCTTCTGACTGAAAAGCTCTGTTTTGGTGTCACAAACCAATATCCAGCTGAGAATGGTACCTTTACCATATGCATTGTACATAGTGGAGCTCTGAATGAGCTGTCTGAGCCTACCCATGGGTACAAAATAATATATTGGAAGAACTGGTTCCAGCCCCTTAGACCCAGTGGGTTACCAAAAACAGTCGATAGAATTGGCACTGCTATAGTTTGCTCATAAGTAACTTAGAGTGCTTACTAATGTAAGTGCAAAAAGTAGTTCTTAGACTATGTAGTATTAAAAATTGTAGAACAAAAAAAAAAATAAGGTTAGAAAGGCAACATAATGAAGTAAGTAGTTATCAGTAAATCTTCACAACGTGGAAATGAAGGGAAGAAGCAAACCAACCTAGAATTGCCTATAGAGAACAGAGAGAGTTTCATAAATGCAGTATCTGGAAAGAGCAGTTAAAAAAGTGCAGGCTGCCAGGGTAGAGTAGGGTGTAACTAATTAATTACAGAGGGAAGTGGGAGAGGAACCTTGAGGTGCAGAGGGGTAGTGGAAGACATTTTTGATTCTGCTGTTGTAAAACCACCTACAGCAGACCAGTAAGCACGGACCAAGCAGATAAGAGACATTAAACTTTTACTGGTACCATTTTGAACAGAGCAAGATGATAACAGAATGAACAAATAAATTTCCCTTACACTGAGTTAATGTTAGGTCTGTTAGCTGGTTGTTGTATTTCCTCAGATAAAAATGTGCAACTGTAGTCTTTTGTGGTGGTGGTGGTGGTGGTGGTGGGGGGGTTGCAGTCCACAGCTGCCTGAAATATAACAAAACAATACCAGCGTTAACTGTTGAAAAAAAAAAAATTAGATGTCAATTTATTTTATTTATTTATTTTACATTTGTTTACCAGGAGAGACCAACTGGGAAAACCCCATTTTCAGCTGAGGCCTAGGGAGAAAAGCTCCACATAGTAAGAACATTAACATAATGATTCGTTTTTATACATTGGTAAAGAATTGGCAATGATCTTGTAGTAAAAAGTAAATGTACAGTAAAAAAAATCAGGTAGAGTTAGCTAAATATTCTCAAGAAATAATGACTGTACAGGTGTGTAATATAGCAAAGTCTGATCTAATGGTACTTATTGTGGCTTGATTGGTCTTCAGTAGTGTAGAGAACTTAACAATGCAGTCTAATGTGCAATTTGAAGTAAAAAAATGGAGACGAGTAAAATAACATGTTTTTTAAAACTTTCTGTTCAGTTATATTGAGGAGAGAAAAGTAGAGTAAGGAAGTGAAGAAGGTTGGGATGAGAAAAATAGAGTGAAAAGTAAAAGATTTTGGTAGCGAGGATTAGTTGGAGATGATGTTTTTGTTTAGGTTAGTATGGTAGTGGATAGGTAAAAAGAAAACAGTAACAGAAAGTGTAAGTGTGACATAGTAACAAGTTAATGAGATAGTGTTATGAGAGAAACAGAAGTACTTATCTTAGATCATAGTTAGCCTGGGCGAGTACACGAGCATACCCATGAGTCAGATAAATCTATGAGTAGTTTTTTAAATTGGGTTGAGTTAGAGGTAGTTCAACTTGATTGGATTTAGGTAGCAGATTCCAACAGAACTGCATTGATATCAGGAAGACATGGTACAGATTTAAACAGTGAGAGCTAAAGCAAGAGACAACATTTCTAAGGAGAATTGAAATGAAACTTATACTGCACTGATAGGGCAGGAGAGTAATTTAAGCTAGAGAGAGTGAGCGATGGGGTGGGGTGGGGCATGGAAAAGGACATACCTGGTATTTATTGTATGTCCTAAGATATGTGATATGTGATAGGTGACTTCCAGCAAAGTTAACTAGATGAGCAGGGCAGCAATACTAGTCCAAGCAGCTGCTTACAGAATAAAATATAAGATGATGAGCAAAGAATCTGAGTCCAAACAACTTTTACCAGAACAGAATATCTATCAGCAAAGTAATTCATAGAAAGTAAAGATTACATGCAAAAATTGTAAAAGCAGTTCAGCAATACAAGTAAGCAATGTGTGTCAATTTATAAATGCCAGTTCAAGCTGCATCAATGCAACAATGTGATAGTAGTGTTTGATCCCCAGTAAGACAGAGTAATGCTATACAGTATAAAACTCTGTAAATAAAACTACAGATATTATCGGAAGTATAGAAAACAATGTAGAAGTATTGCAGAAAAGCATGTTGGTAGGAGCAGATTACAAAGACAACTGTACACATTGCTCACATGCCTGAGTTGGGCATTTTCCTCTCTCGTTTTTTACACCTCTTAAACCCTGAGGTGCCCTTAGCTGACTTAGCTGGGGATTCAAATTTGTCAGCCATAATAAGGCAAACACACACACACTCAACCACAAAAGAAGAAAGAGAAGTTTTTGTTTTTTTAAACAGAGAAAAGGATGGAAAAATACCAGCAATGGTATTTAAGGGAATACTTAAATAGGTAAAAAGAAGTATCAACAGTGGTATGGAGGAAAGAACCACCAGCGGTAGTAAAAGGAGAGTGAGGGAGACATGCACACACACACTACAAATATTAAACGAGAGGAGCGGGTAGAGAAAAAAGTCACTAGAAGCTGAAGAATTTGTAAGACGGTAGAAAAGATATTTCAAAAGAAAAAACTTACTGTAACTATAAGCCAAAGCTCGAGAGCGGTCGTACACATCTAACACATGAAGCACCAAACGAGATCTGAGATAATTTAGAGAGGAGCATTATGGGTAAAGCCTAGCTAGAGTGTTTGAAAGGTGTGAGCTGAACTAAACGGCAGAGTCAGTTCCAAGACACGGAACCGAGCCCACAGTCAAGGATTATTGAAGATCGACAACACAGATGTGTAATGGGAAAACATAACTTTTTTTTTTTTTTTTTTTATTAACTTGTTATGTATGCTTAGGCCATGGAATGAATGTGGAATGCTATGCAATGTGCCAAAGAAAATGTGCCCATTAGAAATAAGACAATTTCTGGATGGATATGATGAGCTAAAATAAAGCATGTCAAGATTGACAGACCATGATGCTTTGCCAGAGATGGCCTGCATCTGTCGCCCTTGGGATTCCGGATACTGGCTAAGGCTCTTGCCACCCCTCTAGTGCCTTTTTTAGGCAAGGTTCAAATGACAAATTAACCACCGTAACAGGTACAAGCAAGCAAAATCTGAGGGTAATGCTACTCAATGGTAGAAGTCTAAACCTCAAAATGCATTCACTCGAGGCACTCCTTAAAATGGAGAACATCGACATCTGTGCAGTGAAAGAGACCTGGTTCAAGGCTCCAGAGAGCACCCCTGCATTACCAGGCTATAATTCATACCACACCTTTCAGCCACCTAACCTGGATTGAAACACTAAAGGTGGAGGCATGTCCATATTCATTAAGGATATCCACACCTCCAGGCTAGTTGCTCAGCATATTGCATCCAAGATTATCCAAGTGCAACTAACTCTGGGCAAGACCACAATCCAAATTGTAACTTGCTACAGATCCCCCACCATGCCCCAGGATTCCCACTCCTCATTTCTTGATACACTGGAAAATATTACGGTACAACCCAACACCCTAATAATGGGCGATTTCAACTACTCCACCATTAACTGGGAAAACTACTCATGTACCAACTCTTTGGCTCAACATTTTCTGGAATTCATGAATTCCAACGCCTTGGATCAACTTATCCACACCCCCACCAGGGGCAGCAATATCCTAGACGTGGTCATTACCAATATGGGCAACTGGTGTTCCACACCAGAGGTCAGTTCCTCATTGGTCAGATCCAACCACAAGCTAATCAGCCTAGACATCCACATCCTGCCCCCACCCCCACATTAGGGAAACCACCGTAAAAATTTTCTCCAAAGTCAACTTCACGCTTCTTAAGACAGAAGTGGCAAACTTCACAACACCCATGCAGACGGACAGTAGAGGTACAACTGCTGAATCCTACACAAATGCACATTATAACCACTTACACGAATGCATGGATCGTGCTATCCCTAACAGAACCAGGATGCTATCCTCCAAAAAAGGAAAGCCAATCTGGTGGTCCCCTGCCATAAACAAACTCTACAACAGAAGAAATTAACTGTTGCAAAAAAAGAGTAAAATCCCATGACTGGAAGAACTCCCTGGTCAGCCTCGGTAAGAAGCTGAGATCCCTCATAAAATCCTCCAAAGCTAGTTATAAAAATAAAACCACCACTGTTACTAAAGACAGCCACAAAGCATTCTATAGTTATGTCAAGAATCTCAATGGCAACATTCAGATCTGCTTTGAATTACAGCACAATGGCACTAAATATACAGAACCAACTGATATTGCCAACATCCTGGCATAACTTTACCCCTCTCTCATCCTCTAAAGGGCCCATCTCTGTACCAGAAGAATGCAAAGTTCCTGTAATCACAGCTGCACAGGTAAAAAACACACTCTCCAAAGCCAAGAACACAGCATCCATGGGACCTGACAACATCCCAGGCTGCATTCTACATGAACTACAGAATGAACTGGCACTCCACCTAAGCACCATGTTCAGTCATAGCCTCACCTCAGGCTTTGTGCCCACTGAATGGCGCACAGCGATGATTATCCCACTCCACAAAGGGGGAGCCACCACGGACCCCGGGAACTGCTGCCCCATTAGCCTAACTAGCCTGGTCTGCAAAGCCATGGAATGTATCAACATGGAACTTATAAACAAAGACATTGGTAATCTCCAAACTCTGGACCCCACCCAGTTCGGATTTGCAAAAGGCAGATCATGTCTCCTTAACCTGATTGACTTCTTTGAGGCAGTCACCAAAGTCGTAGACGAGGGTAAAGTGGTTCACACAGCCTATCTAGATCTCGCCAAGGCTTTTGACACCATCACCCACTCTGGAATTATAAATAAACTCAATAAACTAGGTATAAATCCCTATGTCACAACATGGTTTGCCAACTGGCTCACTGACAGAACCCACACTGTGAAAGTAGCAGACTCCAAATCTGACTTCAGACCAGTAATAAGTGGAGTACCACAGGGTTCAGTCCTGAGTCCTCTCCTGTTTGGTATCTACATTTCTGAAGTACAAGCTAACACAGAAGGTCTTTGGCTAACAAAGTTCACAGATGACTGCAAACTAGGAGCCATAATTGAAACTCCTAACGATGTGAACATCCTACAAAAGGGCCTCACTGAGACAGATGCCTAGTGTCAAAGCCATGGCCTCAAGCTCAATGTCAAAAAGTGCAATGTCATCCCCTTTGGTAAAAACTCTGTACCCATGAGATACCACATAGGTGGTAGTCTAATTAACACCGAAAGTGTGATGAGACCTTGGGACACAGGTGGACAGTAGTCTCTCCTTTGATAATCACATCGCCACAGTAGTCAGGAAATCCTTCTACATGGCACACCTCATCACAAAAGGTTTCTCATCCAGGAAAAAATAGGTCATTGTTCCCCTTTACTCTTCACTCATTAGACCCATTATAGAGTACAATGCCCCTTTTGGTATGTACCTTACAAGACATCTACAACAACTGGAAAGGCCGCAGAAATACCTCACAAAGAGGATTACCGGCCTCAAGCAGATGCCCTACGTAGACCATCTCAAAAAACTTCAGCTTTACTCTGTCACATATCTCCTACTCAGAGGCGAGCTCTGCCTAGCATACAAAGCAATGTCAAACCCAGAGCTGTTGGACATGCTCCACTTAAAGAAATCCCAGTCCCTCCGAGCTACATGCTCTAGGGACCTAAACCTTGTCACCACAATAAATAGAACATGCTGGAGTGATAGATTTCTGTCCCAGAGACTTCCCATACTCTGGAACAAACTACCTATCTATATCAACAAAGCTCCTCATTAGCACTCTTCAAGAAAAAAAATCTTGATGATTGGATGGGAAATAGGAAATTCACCCCGGCGATCACCTCTGTGGCTCTGCTCGACAGGGGCACAGGAAAATAATTTTCTTAGGTGGCGAAAGCCAGGGTACCTTTTTGGCTAGGCTTGTATAGGCCCTAGGGCTGATGGCCTAGTACCTACCTGTGAACCTATGTGTTTCCGTTTTGTCAAGAAATAGGCCTGGAGCATAACAATTTCTGTTTTAACACGAAGTAGTAAAATAGCTAATTGGAAGATGGGAGCCTTTACATAATTTTATATGCAAATAGTTCATAATGTGAATATATGCTTATATATATATATATATATATATATATATATATATATATATATATATGTATATAAAATATATATGTGCATTTCTCAGTTTTGAATTGATAAGTAAGCATCGGAATGTTATATGCAACAATTCACTAAATAATTAAGCACCTATCTATATGAAAATGTATTTTCTGGCTCGCCATAAAATGCAGTGATAGGTGGAAATAATCAAATACGGTAAACTTTGACTTGCACTGAACTTGGTCTTTCTACTGGATTTAACAATCATGGAGCTGGGGCTGGAACCAGTTTTGCGATCAGATCATTTCCTGGTCCACTTTGGTTGGTTCTACCTAGTCATAATTCCTCTGATCTTGTACTGACGGTAATTCATATTATCAATCATGTCAGTGCTGAGCTTTTTTTCCTGATGTGTGTCTTCAGTTCCTATCAGAGAGTGAGTGGTGTTGACTCAGCAGATGCATTATTGGCAAGTTATAATAAATCTCTGTCTCAGACTTTGGACTGGTTGGCACAAGGTCATGTCTGTCTTGCCTCCATTGTGAGGAATCAACTCTCGTGTGATAGCACTTTATACCATACATTGAACTTATGTGCAAGTTGAAGTGTTGCTAGTGATGAGTTGGATAGTAGATTGAGTTTGTTGAATACTGTGCCATCTGTCAAGCATACAAAAACACAAAAAGTCAGAGTTTCTGTCTAGGAAAATCTTTGCAGTGGCTAATTGACTATCTGCTCTTTTCGGCATGATGGAGGGATTATGCAGCCTAGTCTATCTGATAATTAGAAGAGCTGTATCAAGTTCTGAATGCAAGTCTGCTGCTCAGTTTTCACTGACAAAATTGCCTCCATTAGGTCTACTTTTTCCCTGGTTGACTCCAAAGATGGTATAGTATGCCCTCCACTCTCAATAACTGTCTTGGTGCTTAATATTCAGAGTTGTGATGAGTTCACTAATATGTTCTGTAATTTGTGTTTAACAGTGTGCAGGCTGCATCCATATTCTTCTAAGCTGGTAAGGGCTAGCTTTGATGTACTGGACTCAGTCATTTTTCAGATCCTGGTTGCTTCATTGAGGTATGGAATCTTTCCTTTAGTCTTGTAAGAGGCATTGGTTATCTCACCCCTCCAGAAATCATCTTTAGTGTACTTCCAAGATGGCTGCACAATGATCAACAGGTCAATTAGAGCTCTACCAGTGTGAAAACAGAAACTTTGGCAAACTGAAAAAAAAACATTTATTTAGGTATAATTCAGTTACTAATTAGTCAGAACACTGAATGGATGTTTGCAACTAAGAAATCTGGAGAAAGTAAGAAAAAATTAAATTAACTAGAAAAGGAAAAGAAGAAAAACAAAACTCTGGTAGAGACAGGACCGGCCTTTGGTCAACTGGTGCCCTGGGCAAAAGGGCTCCACAATGCCCCCCTCACACTACTTGGTGCCCTCATCCTGGCATACCTACACCATCCAGATTACTGAAAAAGTGCCCCTGCTATAGAGTAGCGCCCTAGGCAGCTGCCTAGTTGGTCTATGCCTAAGGCCGGCTATGGGTAGAGAAGATCTCTGCAACTGTTCCTCAAAAGACAGATCAGGTTTCAGCCTCAGTGCAGAGATTGTTTCCATTAATTTAGAGAAAAAATAAATGCATTTAGATGTGCTTATAACAACTGAGACACTAGAGAAAAACACAGTCAAATGACTAAAGGATGGAGAGACTAGAAGTTTTAAGTAGGTTTTTAGGTGAGCTGATAAATCTGCAGAAAACAGAGGTTGAAATGAAGGAAAGAATGTCTGAATATTTAGCTTCTCAAGAAGAACATTTTAAAAATCGTAGGGCTAGAAGACAGAGCACACAGAGAAAAGCTGAGATTTTCTGCTGTCCCAGAGAAATTAGAAAGACAAATTGCATTAATGTTATGAAAATAGAAATAAACAAGTAGACTGATATTCCACAATGGAATTGGTTAATAGAAAGGACCTATTGTGTCTATGCTGCAAATATTGCCATGAGAAGGAAGCCAAGACCTATAGTGGTGAAGATGCAGTCATAACAGCAGAAGCAGCTATTCCTGACAAAAATGTGGCTAAAGGTAAAGTATTATTAATTGGGACAAAGAGTGTTCGTGAAAAATGATTATTCGCTGTAGACCAAGCAGAAGAAAAGTAAATTTATCCCTGCAATCAGTAGTTGTCAAGAACCACGGATAAGATTCAATTTGCTATATCTAGCTGTCTTCAGAATATCTTGTTTTTTGAACGAGCAAAGACATTCTTGGATGTAGAACAGGTGAAGGAGGAAATACAAGAAAATTATCCAGCAAAAAGTGAGCCATTAAGTAAAAAGAGGTTCCATTTCTCATTCCTCTGACAATGACACACCCCATAGAAAGAGCTTGCCAGTAATACTGTTTCTCATTCCTTTAACAATGGCACAGCACATTGCCAGTAAAACTGCAGTGTTACAAAGGAAAATGATCAATAGAAAAAAAGCACAGGAGCTGACTAGAAAGACGTGCATATTGGATTTAAACTAGAGACTTGTGTTGGGTGATAGAGAAGATTAAGAAAAGGAACAAGATTCTGAAAGCAGGCAAATCATAAAGGGATATTTCTATAAGTTTCAGTTTAGACATGAGAACCGTGCTTCTACAAGAAGTGAAGAGAATAACAGAATACAAAAAACTGGAAGTCTGTAGGATTATTTTAAATTGGCTTTTTACTGTAAAGTGTAATTTTCAACTTTGTCATTCAATTCCTTCATTATCCTTCTAAGCATGAAGAAGAAACTGTAAGTAAAGAAACACCATTTTTTCTTAAAATGTGTGTATAAACTATAAGTAAAAATTTATTTTTCTTCTGTTAGTATTAAGTGTATAAAAATTTCTTGACTTCAACTGCAGTTATATTGTAAAGTAGTTTTATGCAGTATGCATAGGTGTTTTAAATGTGAGATTGGGGAGTTTTATATGTTCATAGGTAGTTACTAGGCCAACTATCACAAAGGCCCCTTACAAGCCTAGCCTCACACCCCAAACCAAGGGCCAAGTAGAGTGGTATTATTCCTTCCTTGGATGCCAATACCCTTACCTTTAAGCTGGGCAACATAGAATGATTTTTTTTATTATCTTAGCTCCATGTTGGTTAAAGACCATACTGCTGTCTACATATGTTCCCATATCCCTTACTACTGGATCAACTCTTAGGGGCTTTTATCAGTGAAGTAATTAACTTGAGTTGTCAGTTTCCCAAAGGGCATTATGATGCATTTTTTGGCATTGAGTTTTAGGCCATGGCTTTGGCACCAGTCATTTGTCTGTGTTAAACCATTTTGCGAGATGTTAATGTCCTAGGGGGAATCTATAACAGCTCACTGTTTACAGTCATCTGTGAACTTGGTGAGCCAGAGACCTTGAACGTTAGCCTTGACTTCCAAGAAGTAGATGCTACACAGGAGTGAGCCCAGAATGGAGCCATGGGGTACTCTGCTAGTGACCGGTCTCTTGGTGTAGATGTTATCACTAATCCTGACTTCTTGTGTCCTGTCTGTGAGACAGCCAGCAATTCAGTGAGTTATGTATGGATTTATGTCCAACTCCGAGAGTTTGTCAACAGTGCCTGAGTGGGGTATTGTATATAATGCCTTAGCCAGGTCAAGATACACAGTATGCACTGATTTACCCTCATCCTCTGCCTTGGTGACCCTCTCAAAGAAGTGTACCAAGTTAAGTAGGCACGACCTTCCCTTAACAAAGCCAAATTAGGATAGGTCCTTGGGTCCAGTGTCTGTAAGTTGCCAATGTCCTTGTTTATCATTGCCATGAAAATTAGTTCCATGGCTTTGCATATTAGGCTTGTTAGACTGATGGGTCTGTAGTTCCCTGGTTGGGTTGATGATCTGGCTTTGTGGCGGGGAATGACTGTTGTAGTCCTCCACAGTTGAAACTTAGCCTGCTTCAAGGCTGTAGTTGAAGAATGCCTCAGGTGGTCCTGGTAGGTCATGTTTTAGACTATTCAGGAGGCAACCGGGGATGTTGTTGGGTCCCATGGAGGCAGCGTTTTTGGCTTTAGCGAGTGCTGCCAGTACCTGGACCCTACTGATAGCTGGGGGAGGTATGTTGGAGGGGATTGAGTGGAGGCTGAAGTTTGACCTGAATTTATCAGCCAGTAAATTTATGTCACCCTGATTAATGAAGATGGTACTGTTCACCACCAGTTCACCACACAGCTGTGTGTTAGCTGTAAGGTTCCAGACATAACTGAAGAAGGCCTTCTAATTGTCCTTAGCCTGCAAGGCTATCCTGGCTCCTTAGTTGGCCTTGTTGGACTTAATTAGACCTCTTAGTTTCTTTAATTGTATAAGAGTTGATCTTCATGATTTTGGACGTGTCAGGGGGTTGAGGATTCCACCAGTGGGGTTTGTTTGGGATTTATTTCTGGTAGGTATAGCAGCCTCTATGCGACCATGCACATGTTTGTATGTTGACTCTGTGAGTAATTCTCCATAGGTAGCTGTGGTCTCTGTGTTAGAGAAAGCCTTGAATTTTGACAAACTGTTACTTATTAGGACGTAGATTGCCTTTGAATAGTTCCTAGCTGTTACTGGTTTAGATGGAATTTCTGGGTTGATTTTTACTTCAAATGAAACAACTTTGTGATCCGACCTCACTAGTGAGGGCATGACATGGGTGGGGTAATGCTCTCCCATGTTGGTGAGTACCAGATCCAGTATGTTTGATATTCTGGTTGGAGCGTGCAGTCTTTGTAACAGGGTATTTGTGCTGATAACGTCCAAGAAGCATTGAGCCTGTGAGTTTGAGGCAATGTACATTTCCCAGTCTATAGAGGGGTAGTCAGTCACCCATGAATAGAGTGTTTGATTGGATGGTGAGTAAGTCTAGTAGGTTTAGATAAAAATCGTGGACTCTAGGGGCACAGATGGTGACCTGTAGCTAGCCACGATATGGTGAGTGATATTGTCTATTGTGACATGCAAGTGTTGCTACTGTAGAAGATTTTGGCATCTTCACCTTTGACCCCAGTTTTTGCTGTTATTGGTCTAAGTGTGTAGAAGGCACTGTAGCCTTGCCCTTCTGGGTACTTTCTATGGCTTTGAACCAAGTTTCGGTCATGGCACAGATGTCTACACTCTTCAGAGTGAAGAGGTCTTGAGGAGAGTGGAGGTTTTTTTTTTTGTTTAAGCTCCAAACACTGAACAGTAACACCTTAAGGTTGGTTGTAGAATTTTTCACAGTGTTTGTAGTTTTGTCTTTTTGGCATTGTCTAAAAAAGAGCTGTAAGGGGAGTATAAGGTTTTAGCCAGTATCCGAAAACCTGGTGGGGGACAGGTGCAGCCCATTCTTGGCAAAGCAAAGTGGTCTTTTAATCATGTCCTCCCATGCTGACAGATATTTGATCTCCTGGAATAACTCTGCAATCTAAACCAATTATTCTGAAGTAGTTACTTCATTTGCTCTGCAACCTGTGGGTATCGGATCCGAGCTGGCAGCTTTCCAAGATCCGAGCTCCTAGCTCCTCCCCCTACCCATAATCCCCTGCTACCAACTACATTACCCCAGATCGTTTTTTGCCATGGCTGAAGAAGCTTTCCCTTTAAAGAGCTCCTGGCTGGGTGAGATCGTTTCTATCATAACTTCATCCTAAAGTTTAAAAATCGTGTGTGTGTGGTAGTAAACCTTTTTCTACCCTTTTTTAGTGCTAGTTTAATTTTTTCCTGGTACAGTTAGTTGTTTTTTCTTTTGTCACTCCCCCTCCCCCCTTAGCGTTTGGGTGTGTGTGTGAGTGTTTAACATGGCGGAAGGGCCTAAGGCCATTTTTTCTAAATGTACTGAGT
Organism: Protopterus annectens; assembly: GCF_019279795.1. Classification (NCBI taxonomy): domain Eukaryota; kingdom Metazoa; phylum Chordata; order Ceratodontiformes; family Protopteridae; genus Protopterus; species Protopterus annectens. The sequence goes on along the minus strand of NC_056733.1, from coordinate 565,477,295 downwards.
GTGGCCACAAGCTTTCCCCAGCTGATGGCCACACTCAGTGTGTTTTGTGCCTAGGGGCAGCCCATCTTTCAGAGGCCTGCCAGATCTGTGCGGCCTTTAACCCCCGGGCACTTCAGGATAGGAAAAACAAGCTCCCCCAGGAGTCAGCTTCTTCTTCCTCTCCCGTTCGGGCTCCGGCTGCCTCAGCGCCCTCTGTTCCCTCAGCTCAACCCAGGACTCAACCTCCCTCTTTGGGTTTGAGCTCTGGGGAAACTAGTGCCTCCTCAACTAAGGAGAAGAGGCACAAGGATAAGGAGGGACATAGATCCCATAAAAGGCGGGCCGAGTCTCACCCCTCGGCTCCGCCAGCTAAAATAGCTAAGTCTCCCTTGGGGGTCTCCGGATCCTTCTCCTCTCGGCTCCGTTCACCTAGCATCTCGCCGGAGGAGGAAGATCGGTCTCCCTCGAGGTCGTCGAGGCGGCCCTCCCGGCCCGCCTCGACTACCTCTTCCAGGTCAACCAAAAGCATCTCCGAAGCGGATATGGATCAGATGATGCGTCAGTTCTTGCAGACCCAAATGCAGATGGGGGTGCTCTTGCCTCCCCCCCCCCTCTGGGGGGGAGTGCGGCCCCCATGTTTGCCCCAATCACTCCTTCTCCGACTCGTTTTCGGATCTCGGAGTCATCGGATCCGGGCCCATTCGGACCCAGGGATTTGTCGGCGCCGATAGTGCTGGTCTCTTCAACGCCGACTATGCCCTCGAGCTTGTCGGATCTGAGCTCTCGGGGCCGAGGGCTGAGCGTCGGATCCGAGGGAGTTGTTGTATCTTCGGAGCTGTTGGCTTCGGAGCACACCTCTCTCTCTGCGCCGACTGCTTCGGCTCCGACCCCGATCCCTTCCTCAGGGCCGAGAAGATTGCTCTCAGATCCTGGCAAGGGTGATTCTCCTTTGGCTTTTGAGGTAGTGGAGAGGGTACTGTCGAGATCCTCCAGATCCCCAGTTCGGGCTTCGGATCCACCCGTACCCCCACTGTATGAGGGTCTATCTTCCATCATCCGACCAAGGCGTCCCGATAAAATACTAAGTCCCCCCACAGATAGGCAATCATGGGCCAAAGGATCCCCTGTTGATGCCATGTTGGTGGCGGCGGCCACCAAGAAAGAACTCGCTCAGTAGAGTTCTTTGGTCCACCCGCCAGATAAAGAATCTCGAGCGTTGGACCGGATTGGGAAGCGGATGTTTGCTTCAGCGACCTTTTCCATAAGGGCGCTGAACTATATGGCACATACCATCAGGCTACAGCGAGACTTGATCAAGGAATACGCTGCAGCCCCCCCGGAGTCCATGTCGGTCGGAGACAGGAATGTGTTTACGACACAAATGGCCACTCTCAAATCCATCTCCAATACGTCTATGTGGCTCCTCTCTCATGCTTCGGAAGGAGCCGCTAGAGCCAGCGGAGCAGGGGTCATCTTACGACGTCACGCCTGGCTCCGTCTTTGCGACTTCGTGGATCCCTTCAAGGCGTCCTTCGCGAACGCCCCCTTTGACGGTTCTGCTCTTTTCGGCAAGACCGTTCGCGATACGCTGGTCCAAAGCGAAAAGGACGGGAAGACGCTGTCTGCCATCGGAGTCCGCTTCTCTAGTCCCCAAAGATCCTTCTCCAGGAATCAGAGGGGACAAAAGAAGCTGTGGTTCCGCAAGTCTCAGCAATCCCATCCAGCTGCGGACCACTCGTCTTCTAGAGGCAGAGGAGGACAAGGTGGACGCCGGCCCAGAGGCAGAGGGGGGCCACGTAATTTCGGGTCTAGAGAACCTTTCTCGGACATACCCGTGCAACAGCCCTGAGGGCTTGCCCGACTGTCCCTCTCTGGAGGCAGTCGGGGGGCGGTTGACGGAGCACCTGTCAAACTGGGAGTCCCTTACAATGGATCGATGGGTGCTCCGTATCATTTCCAGAGGTTATTTCATTCCTTTCCTAAATCTTCCCCCCAAAACCAGACGCCTCCCCGATGTCCCACCCGATCAGAGGGAGGCAGCGGCTTCAGAGATTTTGAAGCTGCTAAGAAAAAGATCCATCCAGCCCGTCCCCCCAGATCAGTCCAGATTGGGTTATTACTCAAGGTTCTTTTTAGTGCCAAAGAAAACGGGGGACCTCAGACCCATCTTAGACCTTTCCGCTCTGAACCTGTTCATACCCAAGGAAAAGTTCCAGATGGTCACTCTTCAATCTATCCTCCCCCTTCTGTGGGAGAACGACTGGATGTGCTCCATAGACCTCAAGGATGCGTACTACCACATCTTGATGGACAGACAATCCAGGAGGTTTCTCCGCTTCCGGCTCGGAGCCAGTCATTATCAATTCAGGGTTCTTCCATTCGGCCTCACCTCAGCCCCCAGTGTGTTCACCAAGGTCATGGCGGTGGTTGCAGCCCACCTGAGACTTCAGGGCATTCAGGTCTTCCCGTACCTAGACGACTGGCTCCTTATCACGACCAACAGGCATCAGCTCTCTGTAGCGAGAGATTACGCACTGACTCTAGCCCACAACCTAGGCATTTCAGTAAACCTGCAGAAGTCCTGCCTGTGCCCCACTCAAGCCCTGGAATTCATAGGGGCCAGGTTGGATACTCGAATCTCTTGAGCTACTCTAACATCAGTCAGACTGAACAGCTTGTCTTATCAGGTGTTAGCCCTTCTCTGGAGTCCTACTCCTCCAGCGGAGTTAGTCCTGAGGGCACTAGGGTCTATGGCAGCAGCGATCGGTCTTTCCCTTCATGCCCGTCTGCATATGCGAATATTACAATGGACTCTTCAAGTCCAATGGTCCCTCTTGCTCCACCCGTTGAACACGCCGATACAGCTGAGCAGAGTTTGCAGGGACTCCCTTCTTTGGTGGTTGCATGCGTGGGAACTCAGAGAAGGGAGGCCTTTTGTGATCCCCCCGGTCGAAGCCACATTGACCACGAATGCTTCTCGTCTCGGGTGGGGGGGTATTGTTCAGGCAGATCCATTCAAGGCACGTGGACTTCCCTAGAGACCGCATTGCATATCAATGTCCTAGAGATGAGGGCAGTGCTTTTGGCGTTGCAAGCTCTCCACAACCTTCTTCCCCTGGGGTCTATTGCGATCCAGACAGACAACATGTCTGTAGTCTGGTATATAAACAAACAGGGAGGAACCAGATCCTACCCCCTGTGTCGAGAGGCCATGAGAGTTTGGGAATGGGCGATCTCCACCAACCATTTTCTGGTAGCAACGCACATCCCGGGATGATCCAACATATTAGCGGACAAGCTAAGTCGGGTGCTTCTCACTCCATACGAGTGGTCTCTGAATTCATCTGTTGCAAAGCAGATCTTCCACAAATGGGGTCAGCCTCGCTGCGATCTTTTTGCTTCTCCTTTAAACACAAAATGCAGCGAGTACTTCACAATAATTCCCTCAGAGGGGAAACCCCCAGAGACGCTCTAGTCCATGCTTGGCCTCCCGGGCTCCTTTATGCTTATCCCCCCCTTCCACTCATGATGAAATTCATTCAGAAAGCCTGTCGGTTGGGGAGCAGAGTTATCCTCATAGCCCCATTCTGGCCTCGGCAGATCTGGTTCCCCTTTCTGCAGTCTCACAGTGTGGCTCCTCCGTGGATTCTGGATCCCAGTCCAGAACTGATCTCTCATCCCGCGGATTGCCCAACCCCAAACCTGGTCAACCTCAAGCTTGCGGCTTGGCTGATCCAGTTCCATTAATGGCTAGGACTCCCGGTATCTCATCTCCTGTTAAGGCCATTCTGGTTGCGGCTCATAAACCGTCTACCAGAAAACTTTACAACAGTGAATGGAAACGTTTTTCCTTTTGGGCCAAAGATAAGGGCTTGGACCCATTTACTGTCCCTATTCCGACCATCCTGGGCTTCCTCTCGTTGATCTTTCGACAGGGAGCAAGCGCTTCTACGGTTAAGGTGCAATTGGCAGCCATCTCCCATTTTCATGTGGGTGATGGCATAGGTTCCTTAGCATGTACAAAGTTGTGCAAAACCTTCTTACGAGGCATCTTCCTTTTAAATCCACCGATAAAGTCTGTGGTTCCCTCATGGGATCTCACTCTAGTCTTGCAAGCCTTGACGAGTCCACCTTTCGAACCTGCGGCCTCAATTCCGTTGAAGTTCTTGTTATGGAAAACAGCCTTCTTAGTGGCTATTACTTCGGCCAAAAGGGTTTCAGAATTACAAGCCTTGTGTATGAAACCTCCTTACCTTATCTTTCACAAAGATAGAGTGTCCCTCAGGACTAACCCGTCTTTCTTGCCTAAGGTTGTTTCAGAAGCAAATATAAATCAATCGATAAATCTACCAGTGTTTTTTCCAACATTTCAGAACAAGGGAGAATACACATTACACAAATTGGATGTACACAGACAGCTGCGTTTCTACTTGCATAGGACTAGAGAGTTTCGCAAGTCGGACCAGTTGTTTGTCTCATATGCAAAATCAGCCATGGGTAAAGCCATTTCCAAAGTCACTGTAGCAAATTGGATCTGTCAGTGTATTATTCAGGGGTATATATCGTCTGGCAAACCAGCCCCGGTTAGTATCCATGCTCATTCTACAAGATCTGTAGCCACCTCAACAGCCTTCTGGTCTAGGGTTCCAGTGGACGACATATCTTCAGCAGCTACTTGGTCCTCTTCTCATACGTTCATTTCTCATTATAAATTAGATGTGATTTCGAGAAGCAGGGCTTCTTTTGGCTCCGCGGTGCTTCGGAATATCCTTCCGTAAGGACCACCCAGGTTCTTATAAGGTAGCTGGGGACTCTGTCCCACAGGTTGCAGAGCAAATGAAGTAACTACTTCAGATAAAGAAGTTATGTACTCACCATAACGTTCCATCTGAGTAGGTACTTCATTTGTCTGCAACCGACCCCCCCTGCCATCCCCCGAACCTTTCGGGATTTTCTGATCACCTTTGCAGTTGATTTTTCGTGTTACCAGATTGGTGAGGCAAAAAAAACGATCTGAGGTAATGTGGTTGGTAGCAGGGGATTATGGGTAGGGGGAGGAGCTAGGAGCTCGGATCTTGGAGCTTGGAAAGCTGCCGGCTCGGATCCGAAGTCGAATCCGATACCCACAGGTTGCAGACAAATGAAGTACCTACTCAGATGGAACGTTATGGTGAGTACATAACTTCTTTTTAAAGTCAATCAGCAGTCTTATCAGTGTCTGTTGCTGATGCCAATAATGTTAAAGTTAGAATGTACTTTTTTTTTTAATCTGTTAGCAGAGGTCTGCAAAAGGAAGTCTGTAGACATACGTAGTAAATCTAGAAATGACTACTGTGAATTGTGGGTTACTTGTATAAAGAAACAATAAAATTAGTACTTAAAAAGTGACGTAGCTCAGTGAAAATAAACAGTGTTTATTACATTGAAGAGAAAGCAGATTCATTCCTACTAGTAACAACCATTTTGGTAGGAATCATAACAAAAATGTGCTTTTTACCGTAGTGTTTTAAAATATTTCTGTATTTATTCACTGTCTCTAAATGTATTTAAGTGTATTGGAACATATGATGTGCTTACCAGCTGTTGTCATGTGGTGTTAAGCAACTTTCATTCTGAAGAAGTCTAGGATTGTTTAGATGAAGGAGGTAAATTAAAACTGTGTTTGCCTTATTTTACTGCCTAGGACTGATGTTTTCATCTGGAATCATAAAGTAAAATATATTCAGTTAATGATAACCAAAGCACTTTTTCCTTAAGGCTGTAATGCAGTTAATTGAGGGAATGCAAATTGTTTTTCACATATAGGAGAGTTGAGAAGGTACAAGAAAGGATGGTGTGGGTGCAGAATGGAACACAAGCTCTGCCATGCATTGTCAGCATGATTAAACCCAACTCTAATATGGGAGAAGCCTGTGGGTGCAGCTATCTGTCTAGGGTGTCTGCAGTATATGGAGGGGCAGTTTTCCTTTTTGTAAAATGTATAGTTTTGTACATTTATTGTGAGTTAAAAAGGACTTGGGGTTAAAAACGAAAATGCAATTTTTTTGTGCTTTTTAGATGGGATAGTATCAGCATCTTGAAAGCTGTAATGGCTGTACTACTCAGAGAGGGCAACAACCCATTAAACCCAACTTCATGTAGATCAGTTTCAATTTTAAACCATGATTATAAAGTATTTATGTTTGTACTAAACAGGAGGATAGATAAGGTGTTGCTGTTATATATGGATCAGTGTGGTTTTGTGGAGGAGACAAAAAGATTTGATAACAATATAATGATGGTGATCCACAGGGAAGCAGAGTGCAAGAAGACCCCCTTATTGTGTTGGTGGGTCTTGATGAAAAGAAGACATTCTATAGAGTTACATGGGATTTTAGGAGTATGATAATGGCAGCATGTGTGTTTTCTGATAGACTAATTGGGTTAATTAAGAAGGTATATGAAGTGTCAAAAGCAAGAACCAAGGAATCTGACAAGCTGGGTTTGAATAGATGAACCAGGCAGGGGTGTCTTCTTTCTCCTTTATTTGCCTTAAACTTAGAGAGAAAATTCAAGGGTACAACTGATATGGTACTCAAGAAATGTTAGCCTTATTTGCAGATGATATTATTTTGTATTTGATAAATCCATAAAATTATATTTCACTGTTTTGGAGCATGTTGAGATGGTTTTAAGTTTTTTTTTCCAGGATAAAAAATAAATTGGTATAAAACAAAGGCTCTAGCAATAAACTATGTTCCCACATGTGAATTGGCTTAGCAATACCCATATTTATGGGGGACATGATTAGATTAAATATTTAGGTGTTTGGATTAAAAGGGATTCTATTGTGGCAGCTTGCGATATGTGGAAAAACACGAAACAAAAGATAATACATAAAATAAGAAGTTAGTAGCTATTGACGATGGATGTAGATAGTTAAGGTATAAGCAGTGAAAATGTTTTTAGTCCCTTTAGTATTGTGTATGGGTGAAGCATATTTTTATCAAACACAGGAGAAGCTGTGGGCCATAGTTAATAAAGAACTTATTAATTTATTTGGCAGAAAAAGAGGGCAAGAGTTAAGTTGTTTCTTACCACAGAACAAGGTGATTTAGGATTACCAGAATTGAAGGAGTACTTTAGAGCTGTACAGTTAGGGATCATATAAACAGCACAACAGATGACTGCAAATCAAAGTGGAAACAAATGATGTTGAGATGGGGGAGGGGGGTTCACAAAAGGAGAGGGTAGGGTGTTGGATGCGGGCACTTGAGGAGAACAGGAACTGCTGTATTGAATGTTATATGTACAAAGTAGCAGCAGATATTTTGAGAACTAAGCCAACATGGGAATGGAGAAAATAGATTTTACCAATAGGAATGACTGTAACTAATGGCAGAGAAAATAGGCAAGAAGGAGATGGAATTTATTAGTGAAAATTAGCAAATTAATCAAGGCACTGGGAGCAAATAACTAGGGAGAGAAAAGTCAGAGTGGGAAGAAGTCAAACAGAAGATCTGATGTCAATTTTCAGCTATCCTCAACATGTTGGGATGCTGATTTGACTCGGTCACCATTTCAGCTTGTGAAAGCCAACAAACTCTCAAGCTCCTCCCTATCCACAATGCCCTTGTCCCCATTCCCTCAGATCTCATTTGCAGCTCTTTGTGTCCAAATGTGGTTGCTGACTGCTCTCGAGTTTTGTTTTCAGCGAGATAAGTCTTTTGAAAAAACTTTATTTTTCTCTTTAGTGTGCCTTTTTCTGTGTATTTCTGCATATAGCTCTGATTTCTCTGTTCCCTTTTCTAGGTACCATTTTTTGTGGTATGTTTTTTTCTCCATACCATATATATAAAAACATTTTATCTAAACTGAAATGACAAATTTATCTGAAAACTTCCTAAAACTCTCTTCCCTGCCCTAGTAGTTATCTTCATATCTCTAACGTGTGCATGTGTGAGTCTGCAAGTGACACTGCTGTCTATAACTGTCAATTACTTCCTCATTCACAGGTTTTTCTCTGCAGGAAAATATCTGACAAAGGATTTAAAAAGTGGACTAAATGCTGACTCAAGATGTCGTTTTTTCAGATGGGCATTCCTTGTGTGTCTACTGCTTGGGGGCTGAGCATTTAAGTAGGCAGTGTGACATCTGTGAGGCCTTCAATCGTACGTCTCTCACAGACAGGAAAAATAAGTTAAATTTGAAAGGGATGTTACCCTCCACTTTCTCACAAGCTATCTCTGGGGTCCAACCCTCAACTTCATCAGAGCCAAAGGACCATACAAAGAGATCCAGATCAGCTGAGGCTTCATCCTTTTCAGAACCCAAGAAGAAAGTGCCTATGCCTGATCCCGACTTCACCTATGCCTCATAAATCTTCAGATCCCATGAGTATGGTATTCCTGGATCCTAAGACGAAGACAACTACTGATCTGAAGTCCTCTGATCCAAAACCCCATCCTCGGACTGTCTGCTCGCCATCATTGAATGCAATACCATCTAGGGTGCCCTCTCCCTTTCTGGAGAGGTGCTCTAGGCTGTCATCTATTGTGTCCTCCCACTCTTCCAAATGTCTCACTCAGACAGATGTGGCAAGGATGGTGAGGGAACTGATCACTGAACATCTTCAGAAGGGTACTGTTATAGTTCCTACCCCATCGGGTCAGAGACTTCCACCATTGTCTATTCCTCCTCTGGCTCAAAGTGTGAGATTAGAGTTATCGGATCCAAGTGCTCCTGGCCCATCTGTTTCGGATCAGAAGAAGTTGGTCTCTTCATATCCATCAATGACTCATCATCATCAGCTCCGATCTTTTCAGAGCCAGATTGCTATTGGAGCTGAGGCTTCCACATCTGATCCGAGGGGGTTCATTCGACTCCCAAGGTTGTCAGAGCCCTCTCTCCCTCTCGGAGCTTCGGTGTTTGATAGTTTGGCTCCAGGCTTCTTTCTAAAGCTGACAGCCTGCAGGGAGGGGGGTGCTGGTGGACCAAGGGCTCCCTCGCTCTGCTCCATTGGTCTCCTCCTCCCCAGGGAGGTCAGCCTTTGAGGTGGTAAAGAGGTCTTCTCTGTACCTTCAGATCGGGTGGGTCCTTCCCTCCAGGCTCGACCCTTGACCACCAAACTGACTTTTTCATGTGATTGTCACCACTCTACACCACTGGAACAGCTGGTCCAGATCTTCAGTCTACCCAGTCTGGGATCATCTCTTCCAATACTTCCCCGGACCATCCCACTGATGACGTCCGTAGGAAGAGCCAGTGTAAGAGGTAAAACGTGGACTCACCCCAGGAGTCTCTCACCATGGATACAGACTTTGATGAGGGAGAGGGGTCTCCCAAATCAACACCTGATGACGTCTCCTTCAGAGACATCCTCAAACTCCTAAAACAAAAGGGTGGTTGGTCTGTCCACAACCCATCTCCTGAAGAGTTTGTATATCTAGAAGCTTTCAGGACTGGCCCATCTACCTCCTGGGTAGTGCCGCCTGCCCATGAGTTGGTAGATTTAATTTGTCGAAAGGCTTGGAAGGAACCTGACTCGACCGAACCCATCCCCCAGAGACCAGATAGCATTATGGCACCTCCAGTAGAAAGGCAGTATTGGAGTAAGGGCATATCGGTTGATGTCATGCTTGTGGCGGTGGCCACCAAAGAGGAACTTGGTGATGAGAGTTCATCAGTCCACCCCCCCCCCAATACTTTGGGAAATGAGTGTACTCTTCAGCGACTTTTGGTATATGGTCACTGAATTATCTAGCCCCCGTCACGAGATTGCAAAGGGATCTACTCAACGAACATCCCAATTCGTTAGCAAGGACCACTACTGAAGGAGCCCAAGCATCTGTGGCCCCTCAGCTGACTACCTTACAATTGACTGTGAACTCATCCATGAGGCTTATCCCCAACACAACAGAAGGTGCCTCATGGGTGGCAGGTTCAGGCATATCCATCAGGAGGCATGTCTGGATGCATCTGTGTGATTTTGTGGAACATTTAAAATCTTCTTCATTAACGTTCCATTTGACGGATCTTCGCTTTTCAGACCCGCTGTGAAAGAAACACTCTCCAGGTGTGAGAAAGATGGAAAGACCTTGTCTGCCATTGGAGTACATTTTTGGACCACCCAGCAAACCTTTTCAAGGAGTGAAAGGGAAAGTCATAAAATGTGGTTCAAAAAATATCAAAGTCCGCTCTAGGACACATGTGGAACTGATTCTCCCAGAGGCAGAAGGGAAGTGATAATGGCAGAGGAGGCCCACAGAATACAGGGTCCAGAGACGGGCCCTATCAGCACTTCTTAAAGGAGGCCCAATTGTCTTCCTCTGGAGGCATTCAGAGGGTTGACTTTCCCTGCACCAAATGGCCTGACTAAACATAAATGACACTTTGGTGCAGAGGATTATTACCAGAGGGATATACCTTACCCTTTTTCCGTCTGCTCCACCGATAGCAAAGCTCCCCGATATTCCACCCAGTCAGAGGGAGCCAGCAACTCAACAAATTCAGCAGTTGCTCGCAAAAAGAGTCACCAAGAGGTCCCACTAGACCAACTAGGATCCAGAACTTACTCAAGGTTCTTTCTGGTTCCAAAGAAGACAAGGGACTGGAGACTAATTTTGGATCTCAGTGCGCTAAACAAATCGGTCACCCACACCAAGTTTTGGATGGTTGCAGTACAGTCCATTCTACCCTTTCTGGGAAGGATGACTGGATGTACTATCACATTAAGATGAACAGACGGTCTAGGAGGTTCTTGCACTGCCCTTTGGTCTTGACCCAGCCCCCAGGGTGTTTACCAAATGCATGGCAGTGGTAGCAGCACATCTAAGGCTACAGGGAATCCAGGTGTTTCCATATTTAATTGACTGATGTATCACTACCCCAATCAGGCAATCAGTTAAAACAAGCAAGAGACCAGGTACTAAGAACTTGCTTAATTCCTGGAATCACAACAAATCGTTCTTCCAACCCACCCAGAAGCTGGAATTCATAGGCACAATCTTCAACACACAATGCATGGTGCGTCCCTTCCATTATCACGAGTACAGACGGTCAGAAACCAAGTCAAAAGAATAATCTGCAGTATAAATATTTCAGCTAGAAAAGTTCTGCAGGCTGTAGGTTCGATGGCTGCAGCCATAACCCTAGTGCCACTGGCAAGGTATCACATGAGACTTTTACAATGGGTGCTACAAGTACAGTAGTCTTTTTTCAGTCACCCTGTGTCTGCAAAGATAAGAGTAACCCAAATATGCAAAAGTTCCCTCTCATGGTGGACGCAGTCTTGCCAGCCCCAGCAAGGTCAACCATTCATATTTCCTCAGCCCAGGGCCATAGTGACCCCAGACACTTCTCAGATTGGTCTGGGGGGACATTATCTGGGGAAGGCAATTCAAAGTACTTGGTTGTCTAAAGAAGCCAATCTGCATATCAGCATTCTACAGATGAGAGCAGTGCTTCTTGCATTGCAAGCACTCTAAGACTCTCTCCTACTTGGGGACAATTGCAGTTCAAACAGACAGTATGTCAGTAGTTTGGTATATCAACAAACAATGAGGAACCAGATCTTACCCCCTGTCTAGAGAGGCTCTCAGAGTATGGCAATGGGCGATAGCCTCCAATCGCTTTCTGGTGGCAACCCACATTCTAGGGAAGTCCAGTGTGATAGCAGACAAACTCAGCAGGTCCATCCTGTTACCTCACGAGTGGTACCCTCAACCACAAGGTGGTGGAAATGATTTTCCATCAATGGGGTCAGCCTTGCTGTGATCCCTTTACATCATCTCTAAACAGCAAGTGCAGCAGCTTCTTTGCCCTATTCCCTCCAACGAAGGAGTCACCTAGGGTTGCTCTTCTCCACAATTGGCTCCCCAGTCTGTTGTACGCCTATCCCCAAATTTCTATAGAAAGCAGCCAGATTGTAGAGCAGAGTCATCCTCATTGCACCTTACTGGCCTTGACAAGTGTGGTTCCCCTTTCTTTGGCTTCATCTTTTGTCTCCACCTTGGATTCTGGATCCACCTCCAGACAGTCTGTCCCATCCGACAGGACTGATTCAACTAGACATTTCAGACCTTAGTCTGACCGCATGGTTTCTCCAATTCCGTTAATGGCCAGGCAACCTATGCTTTCTTATAAAACCACCAAGCCAGTGAACACACCAATGAGTAAATAAATCGTTTATTCTCTCTGACGTCTTGGCAGTAATGCCTTCAAGAAGTATAAAATATTCAAAAGCTTCTCCCATATATACTAGACACAATTAAACATAATTGAACACAATTAACATAATTAAATCAATTAAATATTTGAAACATTTTAAAGTAGAATCCACCAATTGACCTAAGCTTTCATTCCCTTAGGTTTCATTGTATCAAATTTAAGTATATATAGGGCTTCCTTGTACAAAAACTTACTTTTAATATTATCATCTGTGTAAGCATTATTTATATTACGTATATTTTCCAAAATTATTGTTTGTAACCCCCCATAATATCCATGATGTTCTTTATGAAAATGTTCCGCCACTGAACTCTCTTCTTTCCCTTTATCAATATTGTGGAGATGTTCCAAAAGCTTAATTTTAAAGGCTCTTTTGGACTGACCAATATAAAACTTATTGCATGGGCATTTCAGGGCATAAATAATGCCCTCTGTATTGTATTTATAGTGTCCTTTTATGTTGAATCTAACACCATTAATTCTATCAAAACTATGTTTAATAAATGTACAAGCCTTGCATCTGCCACATGTATCAGTCCCATATGGATGAACTATACTGTTTAAATTCATGGGGGGGCATAATAAATTTCCCCTTAACTAAAACATTTTTTATATTCCTGTCAACTTTATATGACCTTTTAAATCTTTCGGGTAACCATTTATCAGGATCTTTTGTGTTATAAGGAAATCCCAATAATACTTAACCACATTTATCACATTTTGACTAAAACAGCTGTACATAGTAACAAAATATATATCAGATGTGTTCTGTCTATTTATAGGGGTTACCGATTTATGTGTAACCCTATTTTTTTCACCTCCATCTTTTATTAACTTCTGCCACGTATTCTTAAGTAACTTAATATCATACCCCCTTGATTCAAACATAGCACAAGTTCTGAAAACCTCTTCCTCAAGCTCATTCCCCTCACTACATAATCTGTATAACCGAATAAATTCACCATAACACAGAGCCTCTGTGGTATGAGGCAGATGATAACTGGATGCTTTCAGATATTGTATATTACCCTCACATTTTCTATGTACCTTGGTACACAGTTTAGTACCATTTGAGGATTTACCCCTCCCTGGCTGGGACTCAACCTCCCATACACAAGTCTGTGTATAGGGAGGCAAGGAAAGAGAAGTCAAAAGAAAAGGATAGAGAAAAAGACAGAGACAGAAGGAGAAAGAGATCCCTGGACCAGATGGATCCAATGGGTCCTCTTCCAAAAGTTACTCTACCACTGTCTCCTCGGCTGCAGTCACTCACATTTTCGCCGGAGCCAGAGGAGCCTACACCTTCTTCTAGGGCCTGTGCACATCGACCTTCCTGGTTGGCGTCTGTGGTCTTGTCTCGGTCCACCAGAAGCTTGAGTGAAGCAGACATGGACAAAATGATTCAAAGGTTTATTCGCACCCAGATTAAGATGGAAGTCTTACCAGCCCCCTCTCCCTCTGGTGGGGGAGCTCACTTCCCTTTTTTTTTTGCCCCGATATCTCTTTCTCCGGTCTGACTGCCGGTATCGGAGTTTATGGATCCAAGAGGTCCTGGAGTCAGGGGCTCAGTGCTGATAGTACTGAGTACCTCAATACCAGCAGCTACCTTGAGCACGTCGGATCCCAGCTTGGGTCCGAGCGGCTCTCGGAGCCTAAGCCTAGGGGCCAGATCCAAGGGCTTGTGTCTTTCTCCTTTTGTGCCGACTTTGTCATGTCAAGGCCCCCTCTTCGGTATCTCAGCTCTGTCAGGCTGGGTTCCGATCACCATGTCAGATCCGGGGAGTGCAGTTTCTCTTTTAATCTGGAGGTTCACTCACCCTCGGCGTTCAACGTGGTGGAGAGGGTTCTCTCCAGTGTATCGAGGCCCCTGACCATATCCTCGGAGTCCGCCCCGACTCCCTCTCTTCTGGGTGCATCTTCTACCAATTTGCCCATGCAGGGACAGCCTGCAGCCTGTGCTTGATGTGCCCCAGACTGTTCCCTCCGAGGAACTACAAGTAGTTTGTGAGTCCTGTCCGGAGAGTCCCACTGAGGAGGTTCCTCACAAACAGAGGTGCAAAAGGAGACACCTGGACTCCCCTGAGTCCCTCACAGAGGATACCGATTTGAAGGAAGGGGAAGGTTCCCCAAGATCCCCCCCCCCCGAAGATGCCTCCTTTGGACACATCATGGAAATCCTGCACCGGGGGGGGGGTTTGGTCTGGCCCCAAGCCTTCCTCGGACAAGTCGGTATTTCTGGAGACCTTCGGCATGGGCCATCTACCTCCTGGGTGTCCCCCCCCCTGCAGACCCTTTGGTGGACCTCATTACCACTAGGGCTGGAAGGAGCCGGACACCGTGGAGCCAATCCCCAAGCGTCCTGACAAAATTTTAAGCCCTCCTTTTGACAGACCTAGTTGGAGCAAGGGGTCCCCAGTCGACGCTATGGTGGTAGTGGCTGCCACTAAGAAAGAACTAGTCCAAGAGAGTTCTTTGGTCCATCCCCCCGACGGAGAGTCCAGGACGATGGATCATCTGGGAAAGCAGACATGCACTTCAGCCACCTTTTCTGTAAGGGAGCTGAATTATTTGGCCCATGTGATGCAACTACAGCGGGATCTGGTAAAGGAGCTAACTGAGTCACCACCAGAGTCCATGACACCGGAGTATAAACACACCTTCGCCGTGCAAATGGCCACTCTTAAAGCAGGTCCGGTGTTGCTATGAGGCAACACTCCTGGTTCAGGCTATGTAACTTCTCAGAACCCTTCAAGGTGTCCTTTGCGAATGCCCTGTAACGGTTCTTCCTTGTTTGGGAAGACAGTTTGCAAACATTGGTCCAGAGTGAAAAGGACAGGAAGACACTGTCTGCTGTCGGGATCTGCTTCTCTAACCCCCAAAGATCCTTTTCCACGATCAACGGGGGCAAAAGAAGATGTGGTTCTGGAAGTCAAAGTATTCCCGGGACACTCAGGACTCCTTTTCCCCTTGAGGCAGAGGGGGACAAGACAGATGCTAGACCAGAGGCAGGGGGGTCCGAGAAACTTCAGGTCTCGAGAACCATTCTCGGACAGACCCATGCAGCAGCCCTGAAGGGTTGCCCAGCTGCTCTGCTCTGGAGGCCACCTTTCGATGAACCTGACAGCATGGGAGTCCGTGTCAGTAGACCGTTGGGTGCTCCAAATAATATCCAGAGGTTACACAATTCCGTTTATGACTCCTCCCTTTACCCAAAACACCTACCAGATTTTCCACCCGCACCAAGGGAGGCAGCAGCCCTCGAAATAGAAAAGCTGCTAAATAAATAAGTCAGCTAGCCCGTCCCCCCAGAGCAGTCCAGATCAGGCATCTATTTCTTTTCCGTTCCTTTTGGTGCCAAAAAAGACGGGGGACTTGAGGCCTGTTCTGGACCTTTCCACTCTAAACCTGTAGGTTGCCAAAGAAAAGTTCTGGATGGTCACTCTGCAATCCATTCTGCCTTATCTGCAGGAGAACGACTGGATGTGCTCAGTAGACCTCCAGGATGCGTACTACCATATAAAGATGCACAGATACTCCAGGAGGTTCTTCCACTTTCGGCTAGGGGCCAATCACTACCAATTGTGGGCCCTACCCTTTGGTCTCACCACAGCCCCCAGGGTGTTTTCAAGGTCATGGCAGTAGTAGCAGCCCACCTGAGGCTTCAGGGGATACAGGTCTATCCGTACCTGGACGGATTGGCTCCTTACTGCTCCCACCAGGCGTCTACTTTGTCAGACCAGAGACTATTTCCTGAAACTGTCAGACTTGCTGGGAATAACAATCAGCATATCCAAATCTGCTCTAGAACCTGTTCAGGTCCTACATTACATAGGAGCAAGGATAGATACATTACAAGCAAAGGACTTTCTCACACAGGAGAGAACCTTAAACTTGCAACTTTACGTTGCAATGGTTCTTTGGTCTCATTGCCCCCTCCAGCCGATGTGATTTTACGAGCCCTAGGTTCTAAGGCAGTCACCATTACCCTTCTTCCCTGAGCTCATCTACATATGTGGATACTACAGTGGACTCTAGCAGTTCAATCGTCATTACTAGATCTTCCATTGTCTCACCCTATTCAATTGAGCAACGTCTGCAGGAAGTCCCTTCTCTGCTGGATACACTCCTTGGACCTTCTTGAAGAATGAACTTTTATTGCAGTCACTCCTCAAGCCACAGTGACCACGGACACCTCCCAACTAGGGTGCATTGTTCGGGCAGGACAGTCCAAGGCACGTGGTCCCCGATCGAGACCAGATTGCATATCAGTGTTCTAGAGATGAGGGAGGTCTTGTTAACACTGCAGGCCCTTCATGCCTTTCTTCCTCTGGGAACTATTGTGATTCAGATAGACAATGTGTCAGTAGTCTGGTATATGAACAAGCAGGGAGGAAGCAGGTCTTACCCCCTTTGTCACGAGGCCATGAGAGTATGGGAATGGGCGATCTTCACCAACTGCTTTCTGGTAGCAATGCACATTCCGGGTAAATCCAACATACTGGTGGACAAATTGAGCAGAATGATCCTGATGCCTTATGAGTGGTCCCTGAATCCTTTGGTAGTGGAGCAGATCTTCCTCAAGTGGGGTCGACTTAGCTGTGATCTGTTTGCATCTCCTTCCAATGCAAAGTACAGCAAGTTCTTCGCTCTGATCCCCCCACAGGAGGAATCCCCCAGGGATGCTCTGGTCCATGCTTGGCCTCCCAGTCTTCTTTATGCGTGTCCTCCATTACCTGTCATGACAAAATTTCTTCAGAAGGCCAGCAGGTTGCGGAGCAAAGTTATCCTCATTAACCCGTTCTGGCCTCGCCAAGTTTGGTTTCCCTGCCTTTGGTCTCATCTAATAATTCCCCCATGGATCTTGGATCCCATTCCGGATCTCATTTCGCACCCTTCAAGGATTCCTCTTCCAGACCTGGGCAGTCTGAAGCTCACGGCTTAGCTGCTCCAGTTCTCTTGATTGCTAGGACTCTCGGTCTTTCCTCTCGGGTCAAGTCTATTCTGGTGGCAGCTCATAAATCGTCTACCAGGAAACTTTACCATAGCAAATGGAAGCGTTTCTCAGTCTGGGCTTCTCAAAGGGATTTGGATCCTTTCACTGCTCCTGTGCCAGCGGTCTTGGAGTTTTTGGCACATATTTTTCAGCAGAGTGCCAGCTCTTCTACAATAAAAGTCCAACTGGCCGCCATTTCCAATTTCCACGTAGGTGACAATATGGCTTCTTTAGCTTCTTCCAGACTTTGCAAAACCTTTATTAAAGGTACTTTCCTGCTACAACCCCTGGTCAAAGATCCCACTCCTCCCTGGGTTCTTACCCTAGTTTTACAAGCTTTGGCTCCCCCACGTTTTGAGCCTGCTGCTTCTGTGGATCAATTTTTTTTATCCTGGAAGACAGCCTTCCTAGTGGCTATCACCTCGGCTAGGAGAGTGTCACAACTACAGGCATTATCTGTCAAACCTCCGTGTATGATTTTTCATAAAGACAGGATCTTTCTCCGTACTAATCCCTCCTTTCTTCCTAAAGTGGCCTTTGAGACTAATATAAATCAAGCAATCAATTTGCCTGTTTTCTTTCCATATTTTTAGAACAGAGGTGAATACAAATTACATTTGTTAGACGTGCATATACAACTACGTTTCTATTTGCATAGAACTAAGTCCTTTCGCAAGTCTGATCAGTTGTTTGTGCCCTTCTTTGCACCTTTTCTAGGTAAACCGGTTTCGAAGGTCACTATTGCCAGATGGATTTCCCTGTCCATTCTCCAGGTTTACAAAGACAAGGCATGTCTCTGCCGGGTAGGATTAATGCCCATACCACTAGGTCCATGGCTACGTCAGCGGCCTTTTTGTCCAGGGTATCTTTAGATGATATCTATTCGGCAGCTACTTGGTCCTTATCTGACACTTTTATTTCACGTTATAAGCTGGATTTGGTATCTAGAGGGAGAGCATCCTTTGGCTCCGCGGTGCTCCAGAATATCCTTCCATGAGGCTCACCCAAGAGTTTGGTAGCTGTGGACTCTGTCCCACAGGTTGATGATCAAATGAAGTCAACTACTTCAGATAAAGAAGTTATGTACTCATCATAACATTCCATCTGAGTAGTTGGGCTTCATTTGTCATCAGCCATCCCTCCCTCCTTCCCCCTGTCCTGTTCATGATGTTTCTACTTTGCTAGACAGGGGAAGCACCTAGGTGGTTCCCCTGTGCTTCTTATTAGTCAGGACTATGGGGTCAGGTTTAGGTTTATGGTGCAGCAAACTCGATCTGATGGAAGGAAGGAGATGGAGGGGGTTATTATGGGTAAGGAGAGGAGCTTGGAGCTCGGAGCAGATGCTGGTGAAGTTGCCGTCTCTGATCCGGTCCGGATCCGACATCCGACAGGTTGATGACAAATGAAGTCCAACTACTCAGATGGAACGTTATGGTGAGTACCTAACTTCTTTTTCAGGAGGACCAATATTTCAGGGACGGCATGACTTGAATGTTCAGTATAGTGTTAAACTGAATATTTGTTGTGGCAAAAATCATATTTGTACAATGTGTACAAAGGAAAAAATATTATAATGGTTTGTTTTATTTTTATTATAATTGAATGTGTACTCATGTTACTGTGCCATGTGTAATGTTAATAAAGATTTTAAAAAAATAAATCATATTTAGATCTGAATGGGTTAAACAACTCACTAGTCTCCTCTTCTTGGGGAAGGTTATCAAGAAAGTTTTTAAGCAACTGGAGATGTGTCTTAAGGTTAGTGGCCTTATGAATACTTTCCATTCAGGATTTTGTACTTGTCATAGTACTGAAACATCTCTTATAAGAGTTACTAATGATCTCCTGATGACAAGAGACCAGCAACACTATCTTGTGTTGGTCCTTCTGGATCTCTGAGCAGCATTTTCACCATAAACCATTAGTATGATGTTCATCGTGCATACAGCTGCAGTCATAACAGATGGGTTTTCCTGCTGTCAGGCGGGTCCTTGGTCGGCCGAATTCCAAAGTCTAGGTCCGGCGTCGGTTGTCGTCGCTTCCTCCCAGACGTCAGTGCGACAGGGGTATAAAAGAACCAGCCGACGCCATTTTCTTCAGTCTTTCTTGCCGCGCGGTGCCCGAAGCAGAAGCAGTTCGCAAGTGCCGGTCGGCCAGCTCCTGAGATTACGAATATTTTTCAACTGAAGTCTTCTTGAAAGCTATGTACCCCATTGGGGAAACTTTTCTTGCCTCAGACCGATGTCAGACAAAGTTAATAATTGCATTTCATGTGGGAAGCAAATACCGCATAAGGATTTTCATTCCCTCTGCATTCCTTGCTTAGGCCCAGACCACGACGTCTCGGCCTGTCGTTTTTGTGCTACATTCAACAGACGCACTATTAAGCGTCGGGCGGAGTTCGCCCAACACTATTTTGGCAAAAAATTGAATTACATTATGTCGTCGGATACTCCGACTCCAGTTTTGAGTAAAAGACGCAAAGATAAGGACCGACATACGAGGTCCGCAGCTTCTACCGACACCACGCCAAAGCCGAATACAGGTGGTCTGGTTCTCAGTGAGGCGCCTACGCAGCCCCTGACTACCGACGACACTTCATTGGCGGTGTCTACTGTGCCCGAGGTCGCAGGCTCTTCGGCCCACACCCCGACTACTGATACCAAAGCCACACTTGGCGGTGAAACTCAGAGTTTAGACAGGTCTGCCACCTCTCAAGGTGTCTTCAGGCCTTCCTCTTCTTTTTCCATCAAGGCTTTCACTAAGTCTAAAGCAGCCATGCATACTAAAAGACAAGCTCCACAGGGCCCTTCTCAAGGCCCCATGCCTAAAAAGCAGATGCTCAAAATGGCTGAGGATTTGATTACTCTTATCAGGGGTTCTCAACCCCCGGACAAAAGGCCCAGAGTGGAGGAAGAATCCCCCTCCTCAGACCAGGCCTCCATTGTTTCAGAACATTCTGAAGACCAGGAACATTCATACTCCCCTTTTGAAGATTCTGATGCAGAGGAGTCCATTCCTCTGTCTCCCCTGAGGATTACTCTTTGGGGAAACCTTGCATACCTTGAGGGAACACTTCCACTGGGAAGGCCTAGAGTACTCAGACTCCTAGAAAAGGCTTACGCATTTTCTCTTGCTCCCTCAGCACTGGCCTCTGGCAATACCTCCTGTCTTAGACATTCTAGATGATGTGTATTCGAGGCCTGCCTTAACCCAGACTCTTTACCTCCAGCCCCAGTCAAGCCTGACAGGTATTACCGGGTTCCTGACTCACACCAATTCCTATACAAAAGCCATGCGGCTGACCCAGAAACTATCTCACAGGGCCCCAAGGGAATTAAGGCCTCCACTGCTAAAAATCCATTACCTTCAGAGAGAGATTCCAGAGCTTTAGAAAGGTGGGGGAAAAAGGTATACACCTCGGCCACCTTAACCATGAGGGCATTAAACTGTCAGTTCCATATGTTAAAGTACCAACAGTTTCTGTTATCACAGTTGAGAAGCAAAATGTCACAACCTGAACAACCAGTCTTGAAGGAGTTGCAGGATTTGATACATAGTGCAGAACAAGTGGGTAAACATACCTTGCAATGTGGTTTTGATGCTTTAGAGGCCTCATGTAGAGCTGCTGTTACAGGATCAGTCATACGTAGACATGCCTGGCTCAAAGAGCAAACCTTACCAGATCATGTCAAAGCTAAATTACTAGATGCCCCTCTGCAAAAGATGTATTGTTTGGTGTTAAAGCTGAGGAGGTATTAAAGAAAATGGAGGAAAAGGCAAAATCAATGCAAACAGTGAAAGATTTCCTACAGGTACAACCTCCACGCTTCAGTAGAAATTGGCCTTCCAAAAATTGGTCCTTTCCAGCCACGGACAGACCCCAAAGAGGTAGATACAGGCACCCGAGGGGCAGAGGGCAATCTCAAGGATCGTTTAGAGGCAGACAATGGCAAGCACCTACACAAAGAGGTGGTGAGGATAGTTCACAGCCATTCAGAAAGCAGACCCAATGACTTTCCCTTTGCATGCCAAGCAAGGCTCAAATGGCAGCACCTTTAGGCAGAAAACTGGCATTATTTTCGAAAATTGGCATATTGTCACAAAAGACAAATGGATCCTGGACATTATAGACAGAGACTACAGATTCCACTTTCACACCCTTCCAAAATGAGAGGCATGCCAAACCTGCCACACAATCAAAGGGCAGAGGCACAAAAACAAATTTCATATCTCATGGACATGAAAGCTATTCAAGAGGTACCTGCACAAGAACAGGGTCAAGGTTTTTATTCCAGACTATTCCTGGTACCAAGGAAGGGAAAAGATTGGAGACCTATTTTGGACCTATCCATCCTAAACACATTTTTACTCGTGCCAAAATTCAAGATGCTCACATTACAGCAGCTTCTTCCCATGCTGGGCAAGGAGTCTTGGCTGGTAACATTGGACCTCAAGGAGGCATACCTGCATGTCCCAATCAGACAAGATTGCAGAAGATACCTCAGATTTCGTGCAGGTTCAACCCATTATCAATTCTCTGCATTGCCCTTTGGCTTATCTACTGCGCCCAGAGTGTTCACGAAATGCCTGGCATCAGTAATTGCCTACTGCATACTTCAAGGGATACAAATATACCCATATTTGGACGACTGCCTGATCCAAGCGGACAGCAAGCACATACTTCTGAAACATCTGGCTTTTGTAATAATGTTGTTGAATTCTCTGGGATACACAGTCAACAAAAAGAAATCAAGGCTAATACCCTCTCAAACAATAATTTTCCTGGGTGCCAACTTGGACACAAACACCCAGATGGCCTACCTCACGCCAGAGAAACAGGGGCAACTAACTCAATACTTCAGAAAACTAGCAACTTTCACCAGGCTGACTGCAAGGAAAATCCTGCAGGCTCTGGGATTCATGGCATCTTGCATCCTACTAATCCCATGTGCAAAGCTGCATATGAGGAAACTTCAATGGTACCTGAAAAACCTATGGTTTCAACACAGCCACAGTTTGGAAACAATAATACCACTGATTCCATGTCTTCAAAAGGAATTTCTGTGGTGGGCTCAAGCATGCCAAAGAAACACAGGTCTCCCATTCTGCAAGCCTCAAGCAAATCAAGTCATCACAACAGACGCCTCGGACTACGCCTGGGGCGACATGACAGATCGGTGCATTCAGGGCAAATGGTCCCAAAAGAAAAGCACCTACACATCAATCAAAAGGAAATGCTAGCAGTAATAAATGCTATTATAGCTTTCAAGACCTACTGCATCCAGGTCAGCTATTGATAAGGACAGACAACACCACAGTAATGTGGTACATAAACAAACAGGGAGGAACCCATTCATACCCCCTATGCAGGCTGGCCATGTCTCTTTGGAACATGGCTATGGAATTACAAATCGAACTTCAAGCACAGTACTTGCCAGGCAAGGAAAACACGCTGGCAGACAACCTAAGCAGAAATATGACAGATCCACACGAATGGAAGTTGCATCCTCAAGTTTTTACAAAGATAATTCAAGCATGGGGAAGGCCAGACATAGATCTCTTTGCCTCCCACAGAAATCACCAATTGGCAAAATTCTGCTCAAGGACCTTTCATCCACAGGCCTGGAGAGTGGACGCACTCTCTTTCAGTTGGACAACAATGACAGTTTATGCCTTTCCACCTCTTCCTCTGCTGCCCAAAGTTCTATTAAAAACCAGAGCAGACAGAGCAAAGATGATTCTCATTGCTCCAGACTGGCCAAGACAACACTGGTACCCACTCCTGAGGAGCCTGACGCATTCCCCACCATGGATCCTACCTCTAATGCCTCTTCTACTGACTCAGCACAACTTCAAAACTCCTCACAGTCAGCTGAAAACACTCAATCTGGCCGCATGGAGGATTCCTTAACTTCACAACAGACCCTACTCTCCAAGGAGGTGCAGGATGTCATTTTGGAGGCCAGAAGGCCTTCTACTAGAAAAGCTTACTCTGCAAAATGGAAACGGTTTTGTGCCTGGAATGAGAAAAAGGGTCAGAATCCTGGAATACTGAATTTACCTCAAATATTACAGTACCTAGCTGAGATGCTAAGCAGTGGACTTTCATTCTCCTCCATCAAAATCCATGCCTCAGCCATTTCTGCAGAATACAACACTGATCCTCCTTTATTCTCTCATCCCCTCTTAAGACAGTTCCTCAGAGGGGCTAAGAATATAAAACCCCAAGGACACAACCAGTAACTGCTTGCGACCTCAATTTCAGTCTAGAAACCTGACCTTGCCTCCTTTTGAGCCAGCTGCCTCAACAGAACTGCAATATTTGTCCTGGAAAACAGCCTTCCTTCTGGCTATCACCTCAGCTCGCAGGGTATCGGAACTACAAGCCCTCATGGCTGTGCAGCCTTTCATCATTTTCCATCAGGACAGAGTTTCCTTACGAACCAATCCATCCTTTATGCCAAAGGTAGTATCCAGGGTAGCTTTGAATCAGGCTATCCACTTACCTACCTTTTACCCTAATCCTCAAAACAAAGGGGAGAGACTACTACATTCCTTGGACATCCACAGACAGCTGCGTTATTATTTGGACAGAACAATGCCTTTCAGAAAATCAGAGCAACTCTTTGTGTCCTATGCTACAGGAGCTCAAGGGAAGCCAATTTCCAAACAGACAGTCTCAAAATGGATAGCCCACTGCATACGCTTTTGTTACTCTTTTCATGGTAAAACTGTACCTGCAGGCATCAGATCTCACTCCACAAGGGCCACAGCTACCTCTGCAGCTTTCCTCAGGGGGGGTTCCTACCAAAGATATTTTGGAAGCAGCCACTTGGAGTTCTGTACATACCTTCTCCAAGCACTATATCACCTACCATTATACTCCAGATCTAGAGCAGGCTTTGCCACTGCAGTCTTGCAGGGCATCCTGGCTCCTCCTAGTTCCACCTAGTGCCTACCACCCCTTTTTTAGCTTTGGGATTCTACCCATCTGTTATGACTGCAGCTGTATGCACGATAAACATAGTACAGTTTTGTACCTACCATAAATGTAGATGTTCGAGTGCTAATACAGCTGCAGTCCAGGTTTCCCTCCCTCCTTCCCCTCTTGGGACAGGCCTAATGGCGAACACCTCCTCATACAACCTGATTGGGGTATTCATTTATGGTGTATTTCCTTGCAACTACTGTTTTTTCATTATATTGCATTGCATTATTACATAAATTTATGTATTGCCTTCCTTCTGGGGGCACCTGACATCTGGGGCAAGAAAAACTGAAGAAAATGGCGTTGGCTGGTTCTTTTATACCCATGTCGCACTGACGTCAGGGAGGAAGCGACGACAACCGACGCCGGACCTAGACTTTGGAATTCGGCTGACCGAGGACCCGCCTGACGGCAGGAAAACCCATCTGTTATGACTGCAGCTGTATTAGCACTCGAACATCTACATTTATGGTAGGTACAAAACTGTACTTTATAGAATGGCTACATTCCTGCTGTGTTATTTACATATTGCCTCTTGACTAGTTTGTTTCATACTTCTCTGACTGTACACAGAGCCTTTCAGGACTTAATTCCTCAACATCATATCATCTTGATTATGGAATACTTCAAGGTTCTGTTTTGGGCCCCTTGTTGTTCATGGTGTACTTTTCCTCTAGGAGATCTATTAAGGGAAAGAGACTTCACATACCATAGTTATGCTGATGATACTCAGATTTACTTCTTCTTGCAAGAAGAGATGGCCTGTATCTGTTCCCCTGGCTGATGACTTTGAAACTACACATTCATGGCTTACTGAAAAGCAACTAAAATTGAGCACCACAAAGGCAGAGGCCTTGGTGATGCTTACACCTCTGAGAGATTCCTCCAACATGCCCCTACCAGGCTGTTTAATGTATAGTGGTGATAAGCCTGAATGTGTTAATAAGGTGAAGACTGTTATTATTTCTGACTCTCTCTTGTCATTTCAGGGTCAGCTCTTGGCTGTAGTGAAGTCATCTTGTTTCCATCTTAGAAACATCTCCAGGATTAAACACCTAATTCTTAAAGTAGATTTGTTAATTGTTTTTCATGCCTTAGTCTCTTCCAGGCCAGACTACTGCAGTGCCCTTTACCTGGAAATAAATACTACTGAACTTGACCAATTACAGAAGACGCAAAACTCAGCACCTGAGCTGCTTAGTGGTACATCTTTTTACCAATATATTAAGTCCATTCTGCATGACCTTCATTGTCTATTTGTTACGGGATAATTTTCAAGATTCTAGTGTTAGTGTACTTGACCATTCATGGCCTGGGTCCCTACTATCTTAAGAAATTCATTGTGCCCCATTTCTCTGGGTGGGTATTGAGTTAAGCTTCTCAGGGGCTGCTGGCAGTTACATAGGTTAACATTGAAATCTCTGGCTTGTACTGTCAAGCAAAAGTAAATGGCATATTACAACAAAACAAAAAAAAAAAACAAAATGCCTCAAATTCACAGCATTCACTTTTTATTATATACATGTTAAGCACTTTCACCCCAAATATACAACCAGTATTACTTCAGAAGAAGACAAAATGCTATACCATATCCTATCAAGCTATAGGGTCACCGTGTATGTCCCATGAAAAACATAGCTCATACTTGGACCTATTGGAGACAATCGCCATTCAACCAAGTACTGTACTCATGGAGGACTTCAATTATCCCTCTATAAAGTGTGAATCCTACACAACCCCCTATTTGCAGACACAGTGATTCTTAGACTTTGTAAACACAAACACCCTGGATCAGTTAGTGCATACACTTAGTAAAGGTTCAAACATATTGGACCTGGTACTCACATGTCATGAATGTTGACCCTCTCCCCCTATGTTGTGTCCTCTGTAGTAAGTTCAAACCACAAAGCAGTCTCCTTTGAAGTAAGAATCAATTCTTTAACCACAGCAAACCTTGCCACATGTAGAAACTACTCCAAGGCAAATTACCTTTTAGTAAGTGATAACCTGTCAACATTTCAAGCCCCTCCAAACCCAGATAACACAACAACCTATGTGGAGTTATTCACAGAAGCTCAGTACAGCCATATCAATGGTTGCATCGAAGCAGTTGTGTTTATGAGAAGTAAGCCCAGAACCAACTTAAAAGCAAACCATCATGGTGGAATCCAAAATTAAAGAGGCTGTACATTAGACAAGTCATAGTTAAAATTAGAAAGTGTAACACCAGAATGGATAAAAACTCTCATCAAACTGTATAGACAGCTAAGAGGAGAGCTAAAGTGCAGCAAAGCAAGTTTTTAGGTAAAGATAGTGTCCCAGGGCAACAACAACAACAAGGCCTTCTTTAGCTATGTCTGAAACTTAAAAGGCAGCATATAACAGTGTGTTGAACTGCTTATAAATAAATGGAGCCATGTTCATGGAATCAGGAGATATAGCAAATCTTCTGGATGATAAATTCAGCTCCAGCTGTACACCCCTCTCACTCCCGGCCATCTCCCCCCAGGACATAACGTTTAACATAATCCCTCCAACTGTCAGTAAGGAGCTGTTCATAGATGCACTCTCTAAGGCCAAGAATATAGCTTCAATTGTCCCAAGTAATATTTCAGGATGCCTCCTAAATAGCCTGAAATATGACCCATGAGAGTCACTGGTGTTGCTATTCAACCATAGCCTCCGCAAAGGCTCCATGCCATGTAAATGGAAGACTGTAGTGGTCATCCGTCTGTACATGGAAATACCATCAATGGATCCCAGGAACTACAGGCACATTAGTCTGAGTAGTTTTATGTGCAAAGCCATGGAAAGAATTACTATGGAAATGAATGACCTTGGAAACCTTGAGACACTGGACCCAACTCAGTTTGATTTTGTCAAAGACAGGTCATTTCTTTAGAATATGGTGGACTTCTTTGAGGTCACCAAGGCAATAGATAAGGGCAAGATGGTGCATACTGCCTACCTTGATCTACCTAAGGTATTTGATACAATACCCCACTCATTCATTGTAAATAAACTCATGGATTTAGGTGTATACCCCAGTGTAACTTGCTGAATAGCCAGCTGGCTCACAGATGGGACTCAAAGTTAGGGTGAGAGAGACCATCTCCATAAAGAGGCTGGTCACCAATGGAGTTCCCCAGGGTTCTATGCTAGGCCTGCTCCTCTTTGGTATCTATATTTTGGAAGTCAAGCCCAATGTCAAGGGCTTCTGGCTTACCAAGTTTGCAGATGATTGCAAACTAGGAGCAATCATAGAAACACCCCAGGATACTAACATCTTACAGGAAGGTCTAACACAGCCAAATGACTGGTACCAAAATCAAAGCCATGACTTAAAACTTAATGCCAAGGTATGCATAATAGTACCTTTTGGGAAGTCATCGATCCAGCGAAACTACCTCATTGATTTAATACCCCTAAAAGTAAACACAGTAGTGAGGGATTTGGGGACTCATGTAGATAATCTGGCTTTTGGCCAACATGTGTCTAAGATTGCAATGACTTTATGTCACTTAGCTTCTAAGAAAGGGCATAGAATCTAGGCCCAGAGAAGTCATCATGCCACTGTACTCAGCCCTAATCAGACCATCATTGAGTACAGTACCCCCTTAAGTAGGTACATCCAGGAACTGGAATGTCCACAGAGGTTCTTCACAAAAAGAGTACAGGGCATAAACACAATGTGCTGTGTAAATTGCCTCAAAACCCTGTCTCTACTGTGTTTCCTACAAACTGCTGAGAGGCAATTTATGACTGCCGTACGAGGCATTCTTAGATCCCACTCTGATGGAGCATCTACTAGATCTAAGGATATAAACTTTACTTGTGACTTAAATAGGACATGCAGGAGGGGGCAGGTATGTTTCTCAGAGAATCCCCATTCTCTGCAATAAGTTTTCCATCCCTAACCCTATTCAAGCTCATCCTAGACCAGTGGATGGGAAATCTGAAATTTTGTTTCTCATGGACAGAAGCAGCCATTAAGTCATGCCCTAACTAATGTATACCCCTTAAAATAACTTCTAAGGTAAAACAACTTGTGGGATACATATGGGTTGCATGACTAGGTTTATAAAAACCCTGGTGGTTGTTATCCTAGTATGCACCAATGAACCTATGAACTCGCCACCTTGGTGGCTTCAGACGTGTTCTACTATGGCCGCCTTTAGACAGGATTTGAAAACATACCTATTTGAAATTACCTTTAATGGTGTGGATTGATAACAGTTATTGAGCTGATATTGTTTTTATTTATTTATTTATTTAGTTTAGTGTAACATGTCTTGCAGTAAGTATATATCGTTTTTACCTTTTTTTTTTTTTTTTTTTTTTATAACAAACACCTCAGTAAACTTAAACTTGATAGTTCTACACCCTCTGTGATACTACCAGTGGACTGATGTTAAACTAGTAGCATGTAAGACCTAGATCCATTTGGCCTAAACCAATACAAAAGATAACTTACAACATGAGAAAGTCGGGAAGTGCTGCTGAAAACATAGCATTAAATCATGATTTTCTCAAATGGGCAAATAAATAGAGAACTAATTTGGTAAATTATTATTACTAGGATTGAATCACTCCACATTAACATGTTTTCATTTGGATTATAAGTAGTAGTTAATTTTTATCCCTATATGCACTATTCCCCATCATACCTCCAACATTTGCTATCTTATAGAGGAAAAATTCTCTGGGGTCTATTTGGGGTTTAAAAATACCTATGCACATACTTCCAAGCAAAGATCCCAAATCCTGTAGACGTTGCTGCATATTTGGGAGACATACACATACCCCCATTGTTTCTTTGTGAATTGCTTATCTGGTCTCTTTCCCCAATCCTCTCCAACTACCCCTGATTGATTCCTATAATTATCATGCAACATTTTATATGCTGTACCAATTATCCCTTTTTTAGCAGCAGGATCTGTTCGGATCCCACCAAAAACTCCACCATTGCTGGTCCCTCACGTAGGAGCCCCCTGTTTCCCTCTCTTTGCTTGTACTCTGATATCAGTCCTTGATAGGGAAGGCAGTCTCTAGCCTGCAGTCTTCTTGTCCTCATCCCATTCTGTTACCTTTCCCAGTCTAATTATTTGCTCCCAAAACCTTGCTTTCTTTGCCAGTTTTCTCCAATAAATTTCAGCCCCCTCTTACCTATTGTCTGTATCCCTAATTACAGTCATCCCTATGGGCATAATTTCCTTTCTCCATTATCGTGTTGGCTTAATTCTTAGAATACTTTCTGCTACTTTATGAATATAATATTCTGTATGGTTAGTGTTATTCTCCTTAAGGTTCTGCATCCAAAATCCCAGTCTCTTCTTGTTTTTTGAGCTTCCCTACTGTTTCATCATCATCCCTTTCCACTTTGAATTATAGCTTTCTGCTTGTGCTATGTATAGGAAGCCTTAAATGTGTAGCTCTGAAATACTCCTTCAAATCAGGTGATCCTAAACCAGCTTGTTCTATTGGAAGAATCAGCTTATCCCACGTGACTCTTACCGTCTTCTCCTCCCAGATAAAATCTTTCAGCTCTTTATTAATTGTTATCCACAACTTCTCCTCTGGTTGATAAACATATGCCTGACCTGTCTATAAAACTAAAGGGAATAAAACATTTTAACTGCTTGCATCTTGCTATCCATCCCCCCCCCCAAAAAAAAAACAGAACTTCCAGTCTCTTGGTTTTTGTATCGTCTTTTGTTTATTCTCTTCCCACATATCCTTAGCTACCACAACAGGTTCCTTTTTAATCCATACTCCTAAGCACTTAATATTAGCATGTCCCCATAAATATGGATATTGCTGAACCAGTTTGTATGTGGGTACATAGTTTACAGCTATTGCCTTTGTTTTAGCTTCATTAATTTTATATCCCGAAAAGACCTGAAACTGTCTCAAAATGTTTCACAATGGTGAGATGTCTCAAAATGTTCCACAATGGTGAGACGTCCCTCCCTGATTTTGTCAGGTAAAAAAATATCATCTGCCAATAAAGCCAGCTTTTCTTGACTACCACACCAATTATATCCTTGAATTCTTTGCTAATGGTTTTAAATGTAATGCAAATAACAAAGGTGAAAGAGGACACCACTGCTTGGTTCCTCTGCTCAAACAAAAATTATCAGATAGGTACTCACCAACTTTTATTTTCACCTCTGATCCTCATATAGCTGGGAATGCAAATGCTTCCATTTCCCTGCTCATAAAATCCCAGTTCACTATGTTGAATGCATTCTGTGCATCAAGACCCACTAACAGCAGTGGTATTTTCTTACATTCTGCTTCCTAAAGATCATCATTGTTCTGTTAATGTTGTCAAATGTTTGCCTGCTCTCCACAAAACCACACTGATTTGTATCTATCACCTTTGCCATTCTTTAAGTCATTATAGACATAAGCATTTTAATCATAGTTCAGAATTGAATTGAGCCTATATGAAGCTGGATTTGATGGGTCTTTAGGTATTACAGCCACCAACACTTTCATCCAGGATGTTGGTACTTCTCCTCCTCTTAAAATACTGTTAAACAAAACCTTGCAGATTTTTATAATTGTTTCCCTCCTAGGTTCCAAACTTCCACAGGAATACCATCTATTCCTGGGGACCTTCCTGTAGATTGGTTATACATCACCATTTTTGTCTCCTCTCCTTCTATCCTTTTAGTAATTGAGCCTCATCTACCTCTAACCTTAGCATATTTAATTTTTCCATAAACATTCCATTTGTACATTTTCTTGATTTCCATATTTGTCTGGTTTATACAGATTTTTCATAAATCTTCCAAAATATTTCCAGTACCTCTACAGTATCTCTTATCTTCCTTGTTATAGGCTCCCTAAGCTTGGCGATAACCCATTCTACTTTCTGTTGCCTGAGTCATTGTGCTAAAAGTTCTTGTGCTCTGGAGTTATCAAAAAACAACTGCTTAACAGCAGTCTTTCTAAACTCATGCATATTATCGAGGTAATTCCTTATTTTCTGTTTAGCATTCTGCAATTGCTCCTCTTCTTGTTCTGTGAGACTTCCCCTAGTCTGCAATACTTTAATCTTTGCCAGCCCGTCTAAATAATTATTGTTACTTCTTAACCATATTTCTCTTTCTTTTATTTCCACCCTATTTTTAAACTCTAATTTTATCCCACTGTCTAGCTATATTTTCAGAAAAAAATTCTATCTTCTCAAGTAACTCCCAAGTAATTTCCAGTACCTGTACCTTAAATGTCGCTCTTTTCAATAGATAGGTGAGAAAGTGCCAGTGTCTGATTTTTATTTCATTACCCTGCATTTTTATTTTAGTTGTTATTGGCGTGTGATCTGAAATAGTTATTGTATGCATATCAAAACTTTCAATTAAATGCACATGTTCCCGTGAATTATAAGTTCTGTCTACCCTAGCCAATGTTTGGTATCTTGGGAGATAAAGTCACCCCAGACTCCTACTACTGAATTTGCATCTTCCATGCCAAATATTTTCATAAATTTCTTCAAAAATTTACCCTGTTTAGTTATATTTTCACTTCTGGCCCCCAGATACATCCTCACAATAAAAGTCTTTGCAAATTTTATCAGCATCATGGAGTGACATGTTTTTTTTTCTTTAACAGCCATTTACTTCCACCGTACTCAGGTGGCTTTTCCAGGGCTGAGTTTTCCTAGGTCATAGCCAGACCTTGTCCATCTGTGCCACACAACAGACAATGAGAAGTACAGTTTTTCCTTCAGCTACTGACTTTGAAATAACTTGTTTGTGTAGTTTGCTGTGAATTTGGTTACTGTTACAAGTATGGTGAGTAGCAGTGTCAATAGAAGAGAACCACTTAATTTTCCCACAGCTTTCATTAGTATAGGCATGTGTACAAGATGTTTTTTTTTTTTTGAAAATACAATATTAATTTGAGGAGTTTAACAGATAATTTAGATCTTAAGAGTGCAGTTCAAGAGGTCCCACAAAATCGAAACCCTGAGTATGTTTCAGACATTCATGGAGTCACAGCCATGGCATTTTATACCATAGGGTCACAAAAGTTTTCCTTGTAATGCTAAATCAAAAAATAAGGCTTATAGCCTTTTTTTCATTCTCAGGTGTTGATTTCTGCCACCATTTCATCCACAGCCATGTGCGCATTGGCTGAGTTTGAAAGCTGTTCTTTTGATGGATAGTAAAGCATGACAATTAATTTTTATCTCTTCTGCAATAAAGAACCTATTTTGAGCATATAGAGCATGAACAAAATTACATTTGATTGTGTGGTATATGATCATGATAGTAAAAACTATTACCCTGCCTGTGTTTTTTTTTTTCTTGTGTACATAATGAAACAGGGAAACTAAATATAGACTGGTAGAATATTCATTTTAATAACAACATTTTGGGTTCAATTAGTCCAGTCCTGCTGTAGTAAAATGTTAACAGACTCCTCATAGGTAGGTACTAGGCTATCGGCCCTAGGGCCTATAGAAGCCTAGCCAGAAAGTTACCCTGGCTTTTGCCACCCAAGAAAATTATTTTCCTGTGCCCCTGTCGAGCAGAGGCACAGAGGTGATCCCTGGGGTGAATTTCCTATTTCCCATCCAATCATCAAGATTTTTCTTGAAGAGTGCTAAAGAGGAGCTTTGTTTGATATAGATAGGTAGTTTGTTCCAGAGTATGGGAAGTCTCTGGGACAGGAATCTATCCCTCCAGCATGTTCTGTTTATTGTGGTGACAAGATTTAGGTCTCTAGAGCATGTAGCTCGGCGGGATTGGGATTTCTTTAAGTGGAGCATGTCCAACAGGTCTGGGTTTGACATAGCTTTGTATGTTAGGCAGAGATCGCCTCTGAGTAGGCGATATGCGACAGAGTAAAGCTGGAGTTTTTTTAGACAGTCTGCGTAGGGCATCTGTTTGAGGCCGGTAATCGTCTTTGTGAGGTATTTCTGCTGCCTTTCTAGTTGTTGTAGATGTCTTGTCAGGTACATACCAAAAGGGGCATTGTACTCTATAATGGGTCTAATGAGTGACAAGTAGAGGGGAACAATGACCTTTTTTTTCCTGGATGAGAAACCTTTTCTGATGAGGTGTGCCACATAGAAGGATTTCCTGACTACTGCGGCAATGTGATTATCAAAGGAGAGACTACTCTGCACCTGAGTCCCAAGGTCTCTTATCACACTTTCAGTGTTAAGTAGACTACCACCTGTGTGGTAGCTCATGTGTACAGAATTTTTACCAAAAGGGATGACAATGCACTTTTTGGCATTGAGCTTGAGGCCATGGTTTTGACACCAGGCATCTGTCTCAGTGAGGCCCTTTTGTAGGATGTCCGCATCGTTAGGAGTTTCAATTATGGCTCCTAATTTGCAGTCATCTGTGAACTTAGTTAGCCAAAGACCTTCTGTGTTAGCCTGTACTTCAGAAAAGTAGATACCAAACAGGAGAGGACCCATGACTGAACCCTGTGGTACTCCACTTGTCACTGGTCTGAAGTCGGATTTGGAGTCTGCTACTTTCACAGTGTGGGTTCTGTCAGTGAGCCAGTTGGCAACCCATCTTGTGACATAGGGATTTATACCTAGTTCAGTGAGTTTGTCTGTAATTCCAGAGTGGGGGTGGTGTCAAAAGCTTTGGCGAGATCTAGATAGGCTGTGTGAACCACCTTAACTTCGTCTACGGGTTTGCTGACTGCTTCAAAGAAGTCTGTCAGGTTTAGGAGACATAATCTGCCTTTTACAAACCCGAACTGGGTGGGGTCCAGAGTTTGGAGATTACCAATGTCTTTGTTTATAAGTTCCATGATGATACGTTCCATGGCCTTGCAGACCAGGCTCGTTAGGCTATTGGGGCGGTAGTTCCTGAGGTCCGTGATGGCACCACCTTTGTGGAGTAGGATAACCATCGCTGTGCGCCATTCAGTGGGCACAAAGCCTGAGGTGAGGCTATGATTGAACATGGTGCTTAGGTGGGGTGCCAGTTTATTCTGTAGTTCATGTAGAACGCAGCCTGGGATGATGTCAGGTCCCATGGATGCTGTGTTCTTGGCTTTGGAAGGTGTGTTTTTTTACCTGTGTAGCCGTGATTACAGGAACTTTGCATCCTTCCGGTATAGAGATGGACCCTTTAGGGGGTGAGGGGGGGTAAAGTTAGCACTGAACCTATCTGCCAGGATGTTGGCAATATCAGTTGGTTCTGTATATTTAGTGCCATTGTGCTGTAACTCAGTAAGTTATGTATTGTATTTATTTTTATATTTACAAATTGTTTTAATTTTCTAAATATTTTAGGATTTTGTATCACATTCTCATCACAAATTCAGCTTTAGTACTTCATCTTAAAGCTTTATAGTTAAGAATGTTAAGAGATTTATTATAGTACATCAGGGAAAGGCATATTTTGAAGCATGTGCCCTCTAGAGTCCCAGTTTTGGACTTAATATATTTGTCTGACATGAACTGATCCAAGAAGGATCATCTCAAGTCTGTTTGAATTTCCACATTAAATGTCTGAGTTTCATTTTTGTTTTTCATTTATAATTTTTATTATTTTTTAGATTGCTGAACAACGTCATCAATTGTGGAATGTACATCTTCAAGAAGAGAAAGAAGCAGAATCAGAGAGGATAGCAGAACTCCAGATGGAGAAAAAACTTCACCAAGAGGCTGAACAAATGACACATCGGGGTTACCAAGAAAAGGTATATTGAACACTTAGTAGATCAAAATATTTACCCACAGTAATACATGAAGAACTGCAGTGGGACCTAGAACTGTGTGTGTCAATTCCAGATCCAATTGTAAGAGATTTGTAGTATCTAGCCATGCTGCAGGTAATAAAACCAAGACAGAAAAACATATTCTGAAAGCTGGTGTCAAAGTGTGGGACACCAGAGTAGTTTTGCAAGTGATAGTATTTGGCAGGGATAATGTCCATGAGTTACAGAGAGATTTTTTTTTCCGTTTTACTGAGATGATATGCTGAAATATTGCAAGCTGCATTTTACCTATTTATTTTGTTTAACTGGATTGGTCACTGTTCTAAAGACTCTCTTCAGTCATGACCCATGCGAAGTAGGCAGTAACAGTGCTTTTTTAACACTTAACACAGTGAACACTTTCAGTGCAATTTTGGTAAGGTTCATATAGGGCAAGGCATACATCAAATTTACACAGATCTTAAGGAGGTAATACATACAGTCAGTTATACATAGTGATATATTATAACATTTTGTCTGATACATAAGAGATTGGTTAACAGGCACGGAGAAAAATATATTGCAACAAAAGGTACAGCATTATTTAAAATTTGCTTGCAACATAAGTAGGTAGCACTGGAGGGACAAGTATGTGTCTCAGAGAATTCCCCTTGTTTGGTTCTATGTGAAGCAGAGCTCTTCCCTAACCCTATCCAAGATAAACCTGGACCAGTGGATGGGAAATCGGAAATACTCTCCAGGTCTAGTATCTGTGTCTAATGGGCAGAAGCAGCCTGTAAACCTTGTCCTAACTTGCATCTTCTTCTTTCGGCTTTTCCCGGTTAGGGGTTGCCACAGTGGATCACCTGTCCGCTCATGATTGGCAGTGGAGTTTTACGGTGTCATGTACCCCTTAAAATTAACAGCTAAGGCACATAAACTTGCAGGATACAATTGGTATGCTCTGCTAGGTTTAAAAAAGTCCCAGTGGTCATTAGCCAGTTATGCACCTATGAACCTGTTTACAGTGTGTGTATTCATACAGTAATTTAAGATCTTATCCTGGAATGTTTTAGCCTAGAATGTTATACTTCCATGTACTCAACTATGCTGTTTTATGTAGCATGATTAGCTTGTGTTTAGGCATGTGCATTTGTTCTCAGCAGACAGGTATTTCATTGTTTTTTTTTTTTAATGTAATGAGATTGATTTGTTTTGGCATTGAATTCCAGGTTGCAGGAGCTATTAC
Source organism: Protopterus annectens (assembly GCF_019279795.1). NCBI lineage: Eukaryota > Metazoa > Chordata > Ceratodontiformes > Protopteridae > Protopterus > Protopterus annectens. The sequence goes on along the minus strand of NC_056733.1, from coordinate 565,441,193 downwards.
AAAAAATGCTTTTCCCCTATAGCCTTATTGGAGGAAGTTTTTTTTTTTTTTTTACATTGTCCAAGTTTGACTGGATAGCATAGTTAACTTCTCTGTGATACAGTTTTATGAATACAGGAGACAGCATGAGAAATTCAATAATTTTGAAGGTTAAACAATTAAGAAGTATGCATCCTGTAGCAGTGATTGGTAGCCGTTTAGTTTTTTACATTGTGTTGTTCCCCAAGTCCATCTGGAATATGGTGCTACGCATCTTATTGGTTGTTACTTTTATATTATTCTTGACAGTCGTCTGTAATGCGAGGGCTTTTCTTGCCCATTGGGGAGAAGACTGGTGTACTTGCAAGCTAATTTTAATTGGTTTAGGGTTATATTTGTGGTATTATGTATGTGCTTGGAAAAGTTAAGGTTATCGTCAAAGGATTATACCAACATACTTTTGTTTAGTCACTAATGGCAGTATAATTCCTAGATGGTCTTTTATGCTCAAAGTTTATGTTTAATTTTTTTGTCTCTCTCTCTCTCTCTCTATATATATATATATATATATATATATATATATATATATATATATATTTATATGTATATATATATTTTATATATATATATATATATATATATATATATATATATATATATATATGTGTGTGTGTGTATATATTTGGCGGGGCAGTGGTGCAGCGGTTAACATTGTCGCAACAAGAGGTTCTCCATTTCGATTCTCTGCTGGGGTGCCTTCTGTGCAGAGTTTGCATGTTTTCCCTGCGTTTGCGTGGGTTTCCTCCAGATGCTCCAGTTTCCTCCCACAATCGAAAGACATGCATCTGGAGCTTTTCTCCCCAGGCCTCCTCTGAAAATAGGGTCTGTCCTAGTCAGACTTTCTTGGAAAACAAATGATAAAATTATATATATATATATATATATATATATATATATATATATATATATGTGTATATATTATTAAATAGTTACATACTGGTTAGCCAGCTCCAGATATCACTGAACTACTGAACTTTTGCTGCAGATCTGTGTTATCCCATTTGTCCACTTTGGCTGAGATTATCCATCTCTGCAACATCTGCTTACTCCAGAGTGTGAGCTCATCTCTTCTCTTACAATGCCCAGATCTTGTGTGCTACCTTTCAACTTAAAGAAGTGACCTCCCAAGCTAGCTAAGTGTGCCAGTTTTGTACTTGCATTAGTAATTTTTTTAGTCAGTTTACCTCATATTTCTCTTGGGATAGCCATTTTCATGACTCCCATCTTCTTCTTCCCTCTCTCACTCAAGTATGTCGTGACATAGTCTACTCTATTGGAAGCTTTAATTTTCTAGTACAGTGCTTGCAGTGCTTGTAGTACATCACATTTAACTGTTATTTTTTTCTTTTACTGTATATTGCAGTTATCTTGACTGTGGTCTGTTACTTGCTTTCCCGTGGTAAGGGATAAGGCTTCAGAATTCAAAAAAATATGCCCCTTGTGAACACAAAATTCCATCCCAGGATATCCATGACTTATATATGGCATGCTTGGGGCCAAAACATTTGAAATTCTCTTATGAGAAAAAAGGAGTAAAAAATTTCTCCAAAGCCAACTTCACGCTTCTTAAGACAGAAGTGGCAAACTTCACGACACCCATGCTGACGGACAATGGAGGTACGACTGCTGAATCCTATACAGTTGCACTTTATAAGCACTTACATGAGTGCATGGATCGTGCAATCCCTAACAGAACCAAGATGCTATCCTCCAAAAAAAGGAAGCCAATCTGGTGGTCCCCTGCTATAAACAAACTCTACAACAGAAGAAAGAAACTGTTGCAAAAAAGAGTAAAATCCCATGATTGGAGGAACTCCGTGGTCAGCCTCAGTAAGAAACTGAGATCCCTCATAAAATCCTCCAAAGCTAGTTACGAAAACAAAATCACCATTGATTCTAAAGACAGCCACAAAGCATTCTATAGCTATGTCAAGAATCTCAATGGCAACACTCAGATCTGCTCCGAGTTACAGCACAATGGCACTAAATATGCAGAACTAACTAATATTGCCAACATCCTGGCAGATAGGTTCAGTGCTAACTTTACCCCTCTCTCATCCTCTAAAGGGCCCATCTCTGTACCAGAAGAATGCAAAGTTCCTGTAATCACGGCTGCACAGGTAAAAAACACACTCTCCAAAGCCAAGAACACAGCATCCATGGGATCTAACAACATCCCAGACCACGTTCTACATGAACTACAGAACGAACTGGGACCCCACCTAAGTACCATGTTCAATCATAGCCTCCCCTCAGGCTTTGTGCCCACTGAATGGCACACAGCACTGGTTATCCCACTCAACAAAGGGGGAGCTACCACGGACCCCGGGAACTACCGCCCCATTAGCCTGATGAGCCTGATCTGCAAGGCTAAGGAACGTATCATCATGGAACTTATAAACAATGACATTGGTAATCTCCAAACTCTGGACCCTACCCAGTCCGGGTTTGTAAAAGGCAGATCATGTCTCCTAAACCTGATAGACTTCTTTGAAGTGGTCACCAAAGCAGTAGATGAGGGTAAGGTTGTTCACACAGCCTATCTAGATCTCGCCAAGGCTTTCAACACCATCCCCACTCTGGAATTATAGATAAACTCAGTAAACTAGGTATAAATCCCTATGTCACAAGATGAGTTGCCAACTGGCTCACTGGCAGAACCCACACTGTGAAAGTAGCAGACTCTAAATCCAACTTCAGACCAGTGACAAGTGAGTACCACAGGGTTCAGTCCTAGGTCCTCTCCTGTTTAGTATCTTCTTCTCTGAAGTACAGGTTAACACAGAAGGTCTTTGGCTAACAAATTTTGCATATGACTGCAAACTAGGAGTCATAATCAAAACTCCTAACAATGTTGACATCCTACAAAAGGGCCTCACTGAGACAGATGCCTGGTGTCAAAGCCATGGCCTCAAGCTCAATGCCAAAAAGTGCATTGTCATCCCTTTTGGTAAAAACTCTGTACCCATGAACTACCACATAGGCGGTAGTCTACTTAACACCGAAAGTGTGATAAGAGACCTTGGGACACAGATGGACAGTAGTCTCTCCTTTGATAATCACATTGCCACAGCAGTCAGGAAATCCTTCTACGTGGCACACCTCATCATAAAAAGTTTCTCATCCAGGGAAAAAGAGGTCATTGTTCCCCTGTACTCAACACTCATTAGACCCATTATAGAGTATAACACCCCTTTTGGTATGTACCTCACAAGACATCTACAACAACTGGAAAGGCCACAAAAATACCTCACAAAGAGGATTACCGGCCTCAAACAGATGCCCTGCGCAGACCTTCTCAAAAAACTTCAGCTTTACTCTGTCGCATATTGTCTACTCAGAGGCGATCTCTGCCTAACATACAAAGCTATGTCAAACCCAGAGCTGTTGGACATGCTCCACGTAAAGAAATCCCAATCAGTCCAAGTTACACACTCTAGGGACCTAAACCTTGCCACCACAATAAACAGAACATGCTGGAGGGATAGATTCCTGTCTCTGAGACTTCCCATACTCTGGAACAAACTACCTATCTATATCAAACAAAGCTCCTCATTAGCACTCTTCAAGAAAAATCTTGATGATTGGCTGGGAGATAGGAAATTCACCCCAGGGATCACTTCTGTGGCTTTGCTTGACAGGGGCACAGGAAAATAATTTTCTTGGGTGGCAAAAGCCAGGATACCATTTGGCTAGGCTTATATAGGCCCTAGGGCCAATAGCCTAGTACCTACCTATGATATATGCAAGGCCTTCAGGTCTTATTCCTTACTGGAGAGGAAAATAAGTTAATTTTAAAGAATCTCTTGCCCTCTGATTCTAGAGGAATGAAAGATGATAGAAAAAAATAGCAAAGAGAAAGAAAACATAGAGGAAAAGAAAGTCAGAGGATTCCTCCTCAGGACCATCCCCACTTCCAAGGCCTCCTCATTTGCAAGAGGCTTCAGCTCTGGTTTCATTGGATCCATCATTTTCTCCAATCTCCATCTCAGCATCCTCTTCCCTGCCAAGCCCATTATCATCCCAGACTAATCCTCCAAAAGAGAAACAACCAACAGCAGGTTCTCAGAGAGGGAGCTCTCAAAGTTCATTTGCTCCTGCCCCCCATTTTTGCTTCTTCTATCAGGTGTCGCAGGTCTGTCAGGAATGTATCCAACTTTGATTGGAATTGTATGATGAGGACTTTTGTCAAGGCCCAGATAAACATGGGTGTCATCCCATCCATCCTCTGTTTCTAGGGCAGTTCAGGCTGGCTCAAGGAAGCTGATTATCCATGCTGCTTCCCGGGTGCAAGATTTGGGACTAGTGATATCGGAGCCAACAACTATTCTGGCGCTTCCTTCTTTGGCAGCAGTTGGATTTGATCCATCAGTTTCAACCCTGCAGCATTGGACACTCTTGGCACTAATCCCATCAGTGCCAAGTGTGTCTCACTGCTGTACACTTGACTGCGAGTTCTAAGCTTCACCTTTAGCACTGACTCTTCTGGTGCTGTTTTTCGTGTTGGGGTCAATGACGTTTGAAGTGTCTGCTCTGATCTTAATGTTTTGGCCATCCAGTCAATCATCAGAGGCTCCCTTGTCAGAACAGTTAACCTCCTCTTGCACTAGAAAGCACATGTTGCCAGAATAAATGTCTTCAGGGCTGTTGGGCTTTGTGTCGGCCTTCATATTCTTTGAAAGGACCATTGCACATTCCTTGACACAGACAGGGGATGTGCCACCAGTTTTGGTTCCATCCATTGGCACTAGTCTTCTTGAGTCCTGAAAGCCTTACAATCAAACCCAAAGATGGTGACAAATGTCTGGACCCCCCACACACACACTTTAACAAGGAGCCTAGGACTCTTCATGAGCTTTGGAAGACGCCACTCTGGAGCCTGCCTGACAACATACATACAAAAAGAGACACATCAATGGGCTCCTTTAGTGGATGCCACCCTAAAGGCAGAGAAGGGTGTCTGCAAAATCAGAGACTTAGAGTTCCTTCCTCTGGGAAATTTCCCCAGCACCCCTGAGGACTTACCTGACTGTTCCATTCAGGAGGTAGTCAGGGGTCGACTTTGTCTTCACTTACAAGTACTACTGGCTATCTCATGAGACAACTGGGTGAAGAGTGTAATATCCTGAGGCTACACAGTTCCTTTCTTGGGCCATCATCCTTGCCTTTCTCAGATGTACCACACTGGAAGAAAGACAGCAGACACACAAAATTATTCAACTTCTTCAAAAAAGAGCCATCCATATGGAGAGGGTCCAGCATATATTTCAGATTATTTTTGATTCCTAAAAAGTCAAATGACTTCATGCCCATTTTAGACTTAAGCATCCTAAACATGCTATGTAAAAATGACAAATTTCCAGATGGTCATAATGCAAGCAATACTTTGTGTCTACTGGAAGGGGAATGGATGTCCTCTGTAGACCTCCACAATGCTTGCCTCTGTATCAAGATTGCCAAATCACCCAGAAGGTATCTCCATCTCAGACGTGGAGCCACTCATTATCAATTCCAAACATTGCCATTCAGCCTCACCATAGCCCTCCCCCAAGCTCAGACTAAAAGGGATCTACGTTTTCCCTTACCTGGATAATTAGCTCCTCTCCACCACAACGAGAGTCTCTTATTTCAGTAAGAGATTATTTACTTCATTTGTGTCTATCCCTGGGCATTTCTGTAAATTTTTCAAAACCTTAGCTGAAGCTGTCTCAACTTTGCAAGTTCATAGGATGCCATCTGGACACAAGGTTGAGAATTGCAAAACATCCAGACCACAGACTCGTATCTCTTAAAGATTGTCATCTCAAAGTCCCATCCTATGTTTCCCTCCTGTATCACTGATTCTCCAAGTCCTAGATCTGATGGCTGCTACAATCACTCTTGCTTCATATGCCAGATTCTACGTGAGGGTGTTACAATCAGTCTTGAGCTTGCAGGGTCTCACTGTCTGGATGCAGTCAACAAATCTGTTTGTCTTTCATCATACTGCAGACATCATCTAGACTGGTGGATTCAGTCACCCCCCATCACAGTAGGGAGACCTTTCAATCTGATGTTGTTGATCTTCATTCATTCCTTACTGATGGGTGTCTGTTCCGTCCTCGGATCCAAGTCGGCCTTATAACAAGCTCGTGCCAGCCAAAAAACTCTCTAGCTAAGCTTTACCCATAGTGCCCCTCTCCCCGTTACCTCAGATCTCATTTGCCACATCATAGATATCAAGATGTGTCAAGGCAGCTCTCAGCGAAGTACTTTAAAAAGTTATTATTCTAAAACTTTTTTCTACAGATTTTTTCTTTTTTACTTTGATAATCCCCTTCTTCTATTAGTCGCTAAACTTTTACCCCATATTAAGTGTTTTCTTCCACTTTCCTTAGCAACTTGGTAATCTCAAGTACCATTGTTGGTACAGGCCTTCCCTCTATGTACCTTCTTTTCCCTTACCTCTTGAGGTAATCTTAATACCATTGTTGGTATCCCTTCTCTTTTCTATAAAAAAAAAAAAAAAAAAAAACACTAATCTATCTGTTTTTCTTGTATAGAGATTGTAAAGTGTATTGTTTTTTTTTGTGTGTTTGTTTGTGACAGATATTCACTATCAGCTGTTCCTGCCATGTCTGAAAAGAAAGGGACAACAGATTTCAAGCAATGCGACCAATGTGGTTGCAAAATGCCTATCTCGGACACTCATTTATCTTGTGTCTCCTGCCTGGGTGTTCCGCACCTCTGTATTCAATCACCTTGCAAAATCTGTAAAGGGTACAGTTCTCGTACCCCAAATAAGGAAAGAACAAACTAATTCTAAAAGGCCTTCTAAGAACTCCTTTTTCAGAGGCTATTTCTGGGTCGGAGGGCTCACCCCCTCCCGAGAAACAGCATAAGAAAAGAAGCCACTCAGTCCCTTCCTCACCTCATTCTAGTGACAAAAAAATCTACTGAACCAAAACCGAAAATACCTAAATTGGTATGAACGACTTTGGCTGTGGGGCCTCAGCCTCCCTCTACGGGGCCGACCTCGGTTCCAAGACCACGATCATCAACTTCAGTGCTGTCTTCAGTGACACTGCCTCCAGCACCAGCCACGGTACCAATAATGCCCACTGCACCGATCATGGCTTCAACTAGTGCTTCAGCCCCATCCTATTTGGCACCAACAATAGTACATCCAACACTGGTCACCTCCCCCCTCATATACATCTTACTGGTCCTGAGACTATGGTGCTGATAGGATAAACTGTACCTCGGACCCAGTACTCCCCTATGGCAGATCCATTCTTTGGGCAGCAATGTAGCCCTTTTTTAGAACGACCCGATTCTCCATCGGGGATATCTACCCAATCCTCCCGGAGCCTCTCGGAATTGGACATAGTGCTACTTGTAGGTCAGCAGCTGATGGCCAGAGGGATTTCAACATCTTCCAGGACTCCCCTTCCAACCTGAGTTGGGACTTTTTCTCCACGGACTCCTGCATATTCTTCTCCTTTGACCTCCATACAGGTATCGAAGCACCCATCACTATCCCCTATTCCTATTCCCACTTCTTCGGTTTCACTGATGGACGTCACTGTGGTTCCGGAGCCAACCCATTGGTCATTGGCTCACTCGGAGCTGAGCCATCCTCAGGATTGTGACTGGGCTGCCGGCACCGTGACCTCTAGTATTGCGAAGATTTTTTTCTATGGCATCATCTGCTACAGTTCTGGGAGTCTTGGCAGTACCAAGCCCTCTTGCAGCTCCTTTCTTGGGAGTGTGCTCGTCAGAGCAGGGTGTGACACCGGTTCTGATGTTGTCCTTCTCAGTTCCAGACTCCTCTCTTCAGGCGGGCCAGCTTTCCAAGCTATGAAGAGGGCTGTTGCCTCTGTAGGTAAACCATCGGCATCGGAATACCAGATATGCCCTCCCTGTGAACAGCAGCTGACTCAGGTCATCACATTGGGACATCGAGCACAAGAGCCTCAAGATACCGTAACGCAGGGTGCCCTTTCTTCGGAGTCCTCGTCTGAAGCCCCTGCTGAAGAGGTACCATGCAAGAGATTGTGCAAGAGGAAGCACGTGCACTCCCCCAAAGAGTCCCTCACCAATGATGTGGACTATAATGAAGGGGAGGGGTCCCGACAGTCACCACCTGAGGATGTCTCCGTTGGAGACATACTGGATATTTTAAAGCAGCGGGGATACTGGAAGCCCACTAATCCTTCCTTTGAGGAGTCTGTATTATTGCATGCTTTTTGTGGGGTCTATATTAGAACATGGAACTTTCAAAATTTCGAGTGTTCTAATATCGACTCGTTTTCAGCAAACGCTGAAAATATTGAAGAAACAGAAAACTGAATTTTTTCCTAGGGAAAGAATTCAGTTGTCCGTTTTTGTCGCTTCAGTATTTTCAGTGCTGTGGTGGAAGGTTACAGGTCAGGTTCAGGTAAGCGTGCGATTTTGAGGACATGAGGGTTAGGGTGGGTTAGGTCAGTTAGGGTTAGGGCGTGGGTCAGATAAGTGTGCTATTGTGTGGACGTGAGGGTTAGGGCGGGGTAGGTGAGTTAGGGTTAGGGTGCGGGTGATGTGACTGTGCGATAGTGATGGACCTTAGGGTTAGGGTTTGGGTTAAGTAAGTGGATAGCTAGTGATGTATGTATAGTTTAGTGTAGGGTTAGGTGTAAGAGTTTAGGTGTATGTGTGTGGATTGCTGTTTGTTTGGTGTGCTTGTGTTGTGTGTATGTGTTTCGGAACAGCAAATTTTTTCCCTAGGAAAAAATTTGCTGTTCTGTATGTTCGATGTTTTAAATTTTCGATTAATAGGGTTCAATATTAGAACACTCGAAATTTTGAAAGTTCGGTGGTCTAATATAGACCCTTTTTGTGCTCGACCCTCTACTTCTTGGGTGACCCCGCCTGCAGACGAACTAGTCCAACTCATCATGCAGCACACATGGGAGAGTCTTGATTCTGACAAGACAAAATTTTGTCCCCGCCTGAAGAAAGTCCACGCTGGTCCAAAGGCCTACCAGTAGATGCGGTGGTGGTGGTGGCAACAGCCACTTGGAAAGAGTTTGCAGAGGAGAGCCAGACTGTCCACCCCCCAGACAAGGAGTCTCTGGCAGTGGACAGGTTAAGGAAGTGAGTGTTTACCTCATCGACCTTTGGCATTTGGTCCTTGAATTACTTGGCACACTTTACTAGGCTTCAGAGAGACCTAATCTCAGAACTCTCCGGAACCTTAGCAGGAGCAGTTTTTGATGAGGTACGTGACAAAGTTGACTTGCAGCTTGCGACCCTGGAATCTATATCCAACTTGTCCATGCAGTTAATCTCTCACACTACTGAAGGGGAGGCTAGAGCTGCAGTTTCAGGCGTTGTCATGAGACGTCACACCTGGATGCACCTTTGTGACTTTGCAGACACTTTTAAGTCTTCATTTCTTAATGATCCAGTGGAATTTTCTTCCCTTTTTAGCCCAAAAGTGAAAGATACATTAGCCGGGTGTGAAAAGGATGGCAAGACCCTGTCTGCCGTGAATGTACATTTTTCCACTCCCCAATGATCCTACCGTAGGAATCAGAGGAGTGGAAAGATGTGGCACAAGAAATCCCAGTATCCTTTCCGTGACACACGTGGTGAGTTTACTCCCCGAGGCAGAGGGGGTAAATCATCGGGAAGATGCCCCTACAGAGGCAAAGGGGATCCGCATAACCAGGGGTCCAGAGATTCTTTCTCTGGACAGTCCTGTCAGTGCTCCTGAAGAGCAGCCCGATTGCTTTCCTGTGGAAGCAGTTGGTGGATTTTTCTCTCTGGACCACCCTGCCTGCCATACAATAACCCATATTCTTGGGTGCAGAATATCATAGCCAGAGGTTATCGCATATCTTTCAGCATTTACCCAAAGCCATCAAGACAAATTCCCGATGTTCCACCCAGTCAAAGGAAAGAAGCATCTCAAGAGATAAGAAAGCTGTCTCAAAAAAAGAGTCATCCAAGCAGTCCCACCAGTCTAAATAGGATCAGGATTTTACTCAAGGTTCTTTTTAGTGCCAAAAAAACAGGCGACTGGAGACCAATTTTGGATCTCAGCATTCCGAATAAATTTGTTGACCAAACAAAATTCCATATGGTCACGGTTCAGTCTATCCTACCCTTCCTGCAGAAAGATGATTGGGTGTGCTCAATAGATCTTCAGGATGCGTATTACCACATAAAAATGGACAAACACTCCAGAAGATTTCTTCACTTCTGGCTGGGAGCCAATCATTACCAATTCCGGGTGCTGCCCTTTGGACTCTTTACAGCCCCCAGAGTGTTCACCAAATGCATGGCAGTGGTAGCAGCTCACTTGAGACTGCAAGGATTCTGAATGTTTCCGTACTTAGATGATTGGCTCCTTGCTGTCCCCACCAAGCATCTACTGGTTACAGCCTTAAACTACACTCTGAAACTAGCAAAATACCTAGGAATCTCTATAAACAGGGAGAAATACAAGATGACTCCTTCTCAAACCTTGGAATTTATAGGAGCAACTTTCGATACCCATTCTTGCCTAGTCTCCCTGCCAGATCATAGATTAGAAAGACTGAGGTCCCAGCTCCGGGTGATACTCTCTTAAGGAAAGGTTTCAGCTCGGGCTGTCCTTCAACTTTAAGGATCAATAGTAGCATTAATTACAGTAGTTCCCCTAGCGGGACTACACATGAGACTTATTCAGTGGCTCCAGATAACACAGTGGTCCCCTTCGCACCATCCCATGTCCTTTCAGATCCACATAACAAAGTGATGCAAACCAGATTTAACTTGGTGGATGAAGCCAGAAAAAGACCTATGGAGTCACCCTTTCTCCCCATCTCAGCCCAAGGCCACAGTGACCACGGACGCTTCCCTGATAGGGAGGGCATTTTCAGGGAAAGACGCTCCAAGGCACTTGGTCAATCTTGGAGGCCAACCTGCATATCAATGTTCTAGAAGTGAAGGCAGTGCTTCTATCATTGCAAGCATTCCAATCTGTCCTCCTGTCAGGGACAATTGCTATCCAGTCCGACAATATGTCAGTGGTCTGGTACATCAGCAAACAAGGGGGAACCAAGTCCTACCTGCAATGTCAAGAGGCCATGAGAATTTGGCATTGGGCAATAGCTTCCAACCGCTTTCCGATAGCAGTGCATATTCCCGGGAATTCCAGCGTGATTACAGACAGACTGAGCAGATGTATCCTCCTGCCTCACGAGTGGTCCCTCAATTCAACCGTAGCAGCGAAGATCTTCCGCCACTGGGGCCAGCCTTGCTGTGACCTATTTGCCTCTCCAGCAAATCACAAATGCAGCAGCTACTTTTCCCTAATTCCCCAGCAGGGGGAGTTCCCGAGGGACTCTCTAATGCACGATTGGCCCATGGGACTTCTGTATGCTTTCCCTCCCCTTCCTCTGATCCCACAATTTCTAAAGAAGGCCCTTTGGCTGAGAAGCAGAGTAATCCTCATTGCATCCTACTGGCTCTGACTAATCTGGTTTCCCTTCCTTTGGCCTCAATGCCAACCATGGATTCTGGATCTAACTCCGGAATTAATCTCACACCAACATGGGTTGAGTCACCCAAACATATCCAATCTCAAGCTGACAGCTTGGTTTCTTTACTTCAAGTAATTGCCAGGCAGAATGACCTTACCTCCCCGATATGTAACAATTATTCTGGCTTCACATAAACCATCCACCAGAAAAATCTATCTTATCAAGTAGAAGAGATTCCTTATTTGGTCCCAACAGAGAGAATGAGACCCTTGCTCAGGTCCTGTTAGTGTGGTTTTGGATTATTTGTCAGGTCTCCTTAATTCAGGGGCAGCAGCCTCCACCATTCGAGTACATTTAGCTGCTATCTCAAACTTCTGTAATGGATTCCAAGACTCATCCTTAATCTCCCATTGTCTCTGTAAAACCTTCTTGAAAGGGGTCTCTCATGTCAGACCACTGTTCAAAGAACCAATCAAACCTTGGAGTTTAACACCGGTACTGCAATTTTAAAAGACAAATGCACTTGTATGGGCAGACTCCAAAGATAGAGCCAAAGTGTAAGCCAAATTCTTTATTAATCCACAGTGAAAACAGTCCAAAAGACAATCCTCACTTGAATTATAATCCACACATGAACTCCTTAACTTTTTCACCACGTTTTCGTCCACATTTGAACTTCATCAGATGTATGCAAAACCCCTCCACAATCATGTCTTTATTTAAACTTCAATTAAAACCAACCAATCCTGCCTTCTTTTTAATAAATCAATTAAAACCATTCTGTTGTTTAAATGCACACTACCTAAAATTGTATTTTAAAAATAAAAAATAAACTAAGTTTGTGCAAATCAGCATGTTGTTAAAACCATTTTTAACCAAACATAAATTTAAGTATAAATATAAATATAAGTTCAAATGTGGACGAAAACGCGGCGAAAAAGTTAAGGCGTTTATGTGTGGATTATAATTCAAGTGAGGATTGTCTTTTGGACCGTTTTTACTCTGGATTAATAAAGAATTTGGTTTACACTTTGGCTCTATCTTTGGAGGCTTGCCCATACAAGTGCATTTGTCTTTTCAAGTTTTGGTAACTGTTTGGCACTTGGTCTCTACACACAAGTGTTTTTTTGGTCTAGAAACTAGTACTGGAATCACTGACATGATCCCATTTTGAACCTGCTGGCACTTGCGATATAAACTTCTTATCCTGGAAATCCCTATTTTTAGTAGCCATCACCTCAGCAAGATGCATATCCAAGCTTCAGGCCTTGTGCATATAGCACCCTTACACAGTCTTTCATAAGGACAGAGTATCACTTCGGACTAACCCTTCCTTCCGGCCCAAAATTATTTCAGAATTGACAATTAACCAGACCATTGACCTACCAGTCTTTTTTCCAAACTACTCAAATAAAGGAGAATACTGCCTTCATTTGCTGGATGTACATAGACGATTATGATTTTATCTGGACAGAACTAAACCAGTATGTAAATCAGACCAGTTGTTCCCTATTCAGGTCCTAAATTGGGAAACTCTGCTTCTAAAGTGGCTTTATCTAAGTGGTTGAGAAATTGTATATGCTTTGTCTACCAACATAATAAAATTCCTGTAATGGGGAAGGTCAAAGCACGCTCCACCAGATCAGTGGCGACTTCTGTAGCTTTTCACTCAAAGGCTTCAATGGATATCATCTGTGCAGCTGTAATTTGGGCTACCCCTCATACCTTTATCACTCATTACACATTGGATTTGGTCTCCAGCAGGAGAGCATCCTTTGATTCAATGGTACTCAGGAACATCCTTCCATAAGGGCCTCCCAGGACATAAAGTAGCTAGGGACTCTGTCCCATCAGTAAGGAATGAATGAAGATTAACAACATCAGATAAAGAAGTTATGTTCTTACCATAACTTTCCATCTGTGTTATTCATCTTCATTCATTCATTACGTCCCACCCTCCTTCCCTCTTCTGGAGGTCTGGATTTAGTCCAAATCCTGCATTAGGGGACCTGCTCATAAAAAGCCTCTGCTTTCTTTATCACGGGCAAACTCGATCTGAGGTAACAGGGAGAGGGGCACTAGCTTAGCTCGAAAGTTTTTTGGTTGGCACGAGCTTGTTATAAGGCCCACTCGGTCCCAAGACGGACCCGACACACATCAGTATTGAATGAATGAAGATGAACAATACAGATGGAATGTTATGGTTACATAACTTCTTTTTCTGTGCCACCCACATCCTCCTTCAGAAACCCTTCAAATGACATCCCTTCAGGAAGCTGCTATCTCACCCTTCAGGCAGACTGTGCCTTGACATGCATTTGCTGAAACTGACAGCACTTACAGCTCCTTCTTGTAACATTGATGTTATGCTCAGGAAACCAACTGTTAAAATTTCCAGTGACCTGAATTTCTTGTTCTTATTCTGGAAGACTTTCTTCTTAGATGCTATTGCTTTAACTAAGGGAATCTGAGAGTTGCTGTTTCTGTCAAACTTTTCTTGCCAACTTTTCCTCAAAGAAAGAGTGCTTCTTGGAAGTAAACCCATCCTTTATGCATAGGGTTGTCAGTTAAGTTAAACTGGTGTATCAATGGACATCTGTAACCAGATCCTCCCCAAACAAGCATGAGGGGCACTACAGCCTGGATACTCTTACCAGGTCCTGACCATTTTCCTGGAGTACTGTTGTCAAAGTGACCACCCAGGTGTATTAGCTAGGAATGCTGTACTGAAGGTTATTAAAGATGAACCTTGTTATCAAATATGAAAATTATGTAGTTACTGTAATAGATCTGTAAGAAAGCCCATCTTCATATATACACTCCTTCTCCAAACTTTGATGTTATTACCTTTGCCTTCTTCTTTTCTCCCTTTTTTCTACTTCTTTCCTTACTTTCATATTGACTTCACAACTAGGTAATGAAGAGACCATGGGAAGGGTAACATCTGCAGCACATGTGCTAAAGGTTACCAAACATAAACTTTTTTGTAGATCTATTGGTAAGGTAAGTACATAACTTTCATTTTCATCTGTCCAGGACTTTTGCATTACAAAGTCTAATGAGTTTTTGTCTCAACCATCAGAAATCTGCAGATTTAACTCTTGGGGACCTTGTATTTGATACAGTTAAAGGGATGATGATCTCTTGCTGGGAATAATCTTCTTTAACTAGTTATTTTCTAAGCAGCACCTCAAAGCCTGTCTAGAGCAAACAGGCAAAGTTCTGGAGCATTCCTCTTTTAAAACCTGTCCTCAAGGTTTTGCAAATGTGAAGGCAGTCAAATACAATCTTTGTTAAAACTGCTACAAAATTCTTGGAAAATCATGTTGGGTCATGAACTATATCCATCTTTTAATCTTCCCACTCCAACAGTTACCAAGCCACTAGAGTCTGTATTATTAGTCTGTCCCTCGCTTGTGTTATATTCCTACCATACTTAAATAAATTACTGTCATACCAGAACCAAAGGTTTCAAGTCACAGATATGTTACAGATTTTAGCCATATGGCTTTTTTGCATTAGTTTGTTGTATATAAGCAGTTATTAGACAATATTTCTAAAACTGGTTTACTTATCCATGCACAGCATGGATTTCTTAAACATAGAAATCAAAGCAACTGTTTACACTATTACAATAAAAAGGACTTCTTGCAGTTGCATTAGTCATTGACTTGTGAGGAGCATTTCAAACTTACAAGGCTTCATAATTGTGTCTTGGTTGAGGGTCTTTGAGGTGAGCTGAAACTACCACTGACAAAGGTGCACAACTTGCAGGGATTCTTCAATAGTTAGTGTTGGATTTTATTTGTGTACCTTGTTCGCTAATGATTTTCTTGTCATTCTCTATAACCTACAAATCACCACATATACAGGTAACCTTATTCTTCTAAAAGAATCTTAAGCTACTTCTACATTTCAGAGTGAGTCATAGAAAGACTGTAACCAACTCTGTAAGTGTCTGATTACTAATAAACTTATTTATTTGGAAAAGTCTCAGCTATGGTCTTCCATACAAAGCAGGTGCTGCAGCAGTCAGATCAACTCTGTTACTGAGCCATTTTTTTTTACTCTGCCACACATAAGATTTAAATACTAAGGCTTGAATCCAAACCTGTCATTTAAGCTAGTTACCAAATCCTCTGTTGAAATCACTCAAAAGCAACTCAATATGCAGTGTAAACTTGTTGGTCATGTAACTCCCAATACAAGAAAAGATGTTGGAATTATTTTTTTTTTTACTACAAGGATCATAAACAGTTTTCCTTGGTTAGTCAAAATATGTTGCTCTATAGCAATTTCATTTTACAGGGATCACAACTGTTTAACTTGAGCCCTTCCTCCCGTAAAATCCACACACGACCAACAAAAAAGGAAAAAATGCAAAAATTAACTTTAAAAAGGGCAAAATTACTTCCAGTTTCAGCAAGTCCTACTTTGCGTTTAAATACTGTTACCATGTAAATTACACCAATACTATTATTATTATGTTTTTGCTAGTAAATTAACAATTGCATCTCTGTACAATCTATTTTATCCACTGATCAAAGTGCTCTGGCTATAAAAAGGGCCAATTTTGCAATTCCTGTAGGAGAAAAGCTTTTCAGGAAGGTTGCACTTGCAAACTTAGAATACTGTGCCTCATAACATCTGGAATGAACATAACCTGTTTGACTTCAAGAAGTGTAACAAACACCTAACTGATTACTGTAGATGCCAGTGTTACATGGAAAATGGCCAACTGTATCTGTGTTGTTTCTTCTGTTTCTATCTAATGTCATGTGTTTACATTGCTTTTCAATATATAAACAAACGCTGTACCAAAAGTCCCCATTAAATGTTTATTTACCACAGTTTTAGCGCTTTTGTTCCAAAACACAGGAACTTTATCAGAAACTGTACTAGAAGTAACTTCCATCCTTTTAAAGACCAGCAATATTTAAAGAACACACACTCTTAAATACACACTTAAAAGTAGCTCTAGAAGTTAACACTTAAAAAATGCCTACATAAAATATACTTACATAAAATATAACCTTGTCACATTAAGACAGGCAATTAAATTTGATTTTCAAAATAGACTTAATAGGTATTAAATTGTGGCAAGGTCAAGGGCATTTGTAATTTTCAATACTTGTATATGTATATTTTATGACAGAATTTTTTATGACATCACCAATTTTTTTTTTCTTTTTATTCTTATGAAAACTTTTAAATATATATATATATATATATATATATATATATATATATATATATATATATATGTATATATTGCATAGATTAATTATTTGAAGGAACATTTATTGACATATATTTATTTAAAAAGAAGTACTGCATTCCAGTGAGTCTGGTGCTGATATAAACATCTGAAACCAAAACAAAGTACAACTCCTGAAGACTGCAGACATCCAAATCTACTATATACTATAAGATGTTAAACTGTTAGTTTGGAAAAAAATAGGTACCAAATCTGACTCGGCTAACAGAATTACCAGTTTAAAGCCCAAATAGTCCAGTTTTTATATAAGCTTTTTTTTTGAATGGCATTGTAATGTATTTATTTTTATTGTCAGAACCCACTTTTTTTAAATTCATAGCTCTTAGTTTCATTGACTTAAATCTGTCTTTTTAAAACAAGAAATGGCTTTATTAATTAAATTGTCATGTATGACATAGGCCATGTTACATTTATATAAATGACAGTAAGCCATAGTGACACAATCTCATTTGCAAACATTATACATTCCAAACCGTGCCAACACAACTGTAGCTGCAAACATTATACATCACTTTTAACATATCCAGTCATTGTTAGTCAACCATTACATAGCTCATTCAAATCCTGCCTTCTTTTAAACCTTGTTCCTCCTCTGCATGTATTAATCCCAAAGTTCCCATTGTTTTCCTATATAATTTGCTCCTACCCTTTTCTAAAGGCCCCAGTTCCAGTTGTTTTAACTTTGTTACTATCTTCACTGCTTCTAGTAAAGTTGGTTTAGACTTTGATTTCCATTTTCTAGTAATTGCTTTTTTGACAGCCATCATAATTAGACTCAGCAAGGTCTTACTTATGTTTAGGCAATTCCAAGTTTGTATCATAGCTCAAAAGAAAAATAATTTCTTTAGTCACTCCAGCTTACTCACCCAGCATCTCCAACAGACTAGTCTGCAGGGAATCTTTAAAGTTTACTCACTCATTACACTACCAGAAAATATGTTCCCTGTTACCTCTTTCTGCCTCATCACACCTCCAACATTTGCTGTCTACCTGAGAAAAAATTCTTTGAAGTCTACTTGGGGTATAAAAATACTTATATAAGCACTTCCAGGCAAAGATCTGTAATCTTCTAGACTTTGTTGCATATTCGGGAGACGTGCATGTATCCCCCCATTGTTTCTTTGTGAATTGCTTATCTAATCTCTCTTCCCAGTCCTTCCTAACCTCCTCTGATTGATTCTTATAGATGCCATGCAATATTTTATAAGCTCTACTAATTATTCCTTTCTTAGTGGCAACTTTTGCTGTAGATTCTACTAAAAACTCTATCAGTGCTGGCCTTTCATTTAGGACCCCCTTATTTCTTTCTCTTTACCTATACTCTGTCAGTCCTTGATAGGGAAGGCAATCTTTAGCCTGCAGTCCAAATAAGTTCTTGGCATCTTCCCATTCTATTACCTTCCCCCTCTCTAGTTATTTGCTATTGGTACCTTGGTTCCTATGCTAGTTTTCTCCAATATATTTCTGCCCCCTCTTACCTATTGTCTGTATCCTTAGTTGCAGTCATCCATATCAGCAGAATCTCCTTTCTCCATTCCCGTGTTGGCTTAGTTCTTAGAAGACCTTCTGCTACTTTATGAATATAATTTTCTGTGTGATTATCGTTGCTCTCCTTAAAGGTCTGCATCCAAAATCTCAGTCTCTTCCTGTTACTGGAGTCCCCCCCCGTTTCATCATCATCTCTTTCCACTTTGAATTATGGTTTTCTGCTTGTGCTACATATAGGAGCCCTAACTTTGTTGCTCTGAAATACCCCTTCAACTTGGATAATCCCAATCTGTCCTGTTCTATTGCAAAAATAAGCTTATCCCACTTGAATCTTGCCATCTTCCAATCCCAGATAAAATATTTTAGCTCTTCATTAATTGTTATCCACAACTTCTGCTCTGGTTGATAAAAATATGCCTGACCTGTGTATAAAGCTAAAGGGACCTAACATTTTAACTACTTGTATCCTACTGTCAAATCCATATAACAGAGCTTCCATTTTCTCAGTTTTTGTATTCTCTTTTGTTTAGTTTCTTCCCACATATTCTTGGCTGCCACACTAGTATCATTTTAATCCATACTCCTTTTATCATGTCCCCATAAATATGGATATTGCTGAACCAGTTCATTTGTGGGTGCATAATTTACCACTATTGCTTTTGCTTCATTAATTTTGTATCCTGAAAAGGTTTGAAACATTCTAGTTTTGTCAAGTATAAAATAATGTCCTCTGCAAATTGAGCCAGCTTTTCTTGACCACCATACCAATTATGTCCTTGAATTTATGAGTCCCCTATTTTCTTTCCCAGTGGTTGTAAATATAATGCAAATAACAAAGGGGAGTAAAGACACCCCTGCCTGGTTCATCTGCTCAAGCAGAGATTATCAGAGAGGACCTCTCCCACTTTTATTTCCCCCCTCCAATCCTTCATATGTACTCCTAATCAACCTTACAATTTTATGAGGGAATGCAAATGCTTCCATTGCTGTGCTCATAAAATCCTAGCTTACTCTGTCAAATGCTTTCTCTGCATCAAGACCCACCAGCGACAGTGGTACTTTCTTACATTCTGCTTCCCTCTGGATCATCACTGTTCTATTTATGTTGTCAAATGTTTGTCTCCCCCCACAAAACCACATTTATCCATATATATCAATTTTGGCAACACTTTTGCAATTATTTTGGCCATTATAGATATAAACACTTTATAATCATGATTTAGTATTGAAATGGACCAGTATGAAGCCAGATCTGATGGATATTTACCCTCTTTAGGTAGTAAAGCTACTTTCTTCCAGGATGCTGGTACTTCTCCTCCTTTTAAAACACTGTTAAACAAAACCTTCCAGATCTTCATAATTTTTTTCCCTCCCAGCTTTCAAACTTCCACAGGAATACCATCTAATCCTGGGGTCTTTCCTGTAGATTGGTTATACTCACCATTTTTATCTCATCTCCTCCTATCCTAGCTGTTTGTAACTGAGCCTCTGTCCCTCTAGCCTTGGCATATTTATTTCTTTTATTAACATTTCCATTTTTACTTTTTTTGATTTCCATATTTCTGTGCTTTATACAAACTTTCTTAGAATTTCCAAAATATTTCTAATACTTCTACAGGATTCCTAGTTATCTTCCTTCTAATAAGCTTCCTAAGCTTGGTGACAGCCCTTTCTACTTTCTGTTGTCTGAGTTGTTGTGCTAAAAGTTTTTGTGCTCTAGAGTTATTATCAAAAAACAGTTGATTAACAGCAGTCTTTTAAACTCATGCATATTATCAAGGTAGTCCCTTCTTTTCTGTTTAGCATTTTGTAGTTGCTCATCTTTTTGTTTGTGAGATTCCCCCTATTTTGCAATACTTTAATATTTTTCAGTCTCTCTAAATAATTCTTGTCGTTTCTTAACCATATCTCCCTTTCTTATATTTCCACCCTGTTTTTAAATTCCACTTTAATTTTATCCCACTCCCCAGCTATATTTTCAGAAGTTTTTTATCTTCTCTAATAGCTCCTGAATAATTTCTGCAACCCATTCCTTAAATTCCTCTCTTTTCGACAGATAGGTGGGAAAGTGCCAGTGTCCTATTTCATTACCCTGTGTTTTTATTTTAGTTATTGTTGGCTCATGATCTGAAATACTTACTGGGTGTGTACCAGGACCCGCAATTAAATGCACATGTTCCTGTGAAATGTAAATTCTGTCTAGCCTAGCCCTGTTTTTGTATCTTGGGGAGTAATATGTAAATTCACTCCGATTCACATCTTCCATGCCAAATATTTTCATAAATGTCTTTAAAAATCTACCCTCCTTTGTTATATTTCCTTTTCTGGGCTGCCCAGACACATCTTAACTGTTAGAAATCAAATTCCAGTCCCTACCTATAAGTAATATTTTCTTCTGAAAGCTGATTATTTCTCACAGAATTTTCTTTAGCTTTGTTAGAGCAGTTTTCAGTGGAATATAAATACATTCCACTGTAATCTTCCTCCCTTGCCAGAAGCCCCTTAGTACTATAAATCTACCATTCTTGTCTTTTTTTTTTTCTCTTCTATTACCATTGGAGCTCCTCTTGCAGTTAATATAAGTATTCCTCTCTTGCTTTGCCCAGGTATTCCTCTTAGTAACCATCGTGAAAACTTTTCTGTATCAAATTTACATGTTCAGTTCTTTCTGTGTGTGTCTCCTGTAACATCACTATTCTCAGCCTACATTTTTTAATATAATTCACTAACTCTTTCTTTTCTGGATTTATTTGTGAGACCATTAACATTTAAAGACATTATAGAAAGAATCATATTCTTGAGGGATTGTAATTCCCACCTCTTGTGTATAACAGCTTTTTTGTCAAGTGTCTAGTTCCAGCTTTTGTGTTACATGCATGTACTATTTGGAAGGTTAATCTTTTATACAACTGCTTCTTGTCATCTCCATTTGAGCCTGTGTCACATCTTGCAAAACTTTGTTGTATTGAAAACCCTCAAAAAAAATACACACACACACACACAATACCCCCTAAAATCTACTAACTTAATAACCACGCACAAAACTATGTACATTTTCAAATATTGAAGTTTTATTCCCTTAATAGGAACATAAATTCCGAACTGATAGCCACACACAGACTCGAGCTAAACAGAAAGAAAGAAAGCTTATCCATGCTAAGACGCATGGTAGAGCCTGTGATTCTATTAAGTACTGTCTGGTTTTGCCTTATCTTTATAGCTCTTCCAGATGGGAAAGCACTTGAATGCTTTCAGAAAACATTTTCTTCAAGCCATTTCTCTTTATCAGATTATTTGCTAGTGATATGAGAACCGGATACAGGACTGTTTACTAGAAAAAAGACCTTATAATATTCAACAGTCTTTTTCATTTACTTGCTTTCTTTCAGAACTTGTTGCTATATAAAGCCAAAGGCCTTACAGTCATTCCCCTATGCAAGAATGAGAAAAAAACACAATTTTTTCTTATGTCATGCTCGTGTAACCAGATCCCCTTTTTTGTTTTATGTTGCACTGCCCACATTTCTTAAAACTAAACAAGGAGAAAGAGAAAAGAAGGGAGAAAGAAACAAAAAGAATAAGTATAAGCACCTATTTACATTAGTATCTCCATTACACTTAAACATAACTGAAAAAGCTTTACTTTATAACATGCAGAGAAAATCATGCACCATTTAAGTAATACTGTCAAGAAAAAAAATTGTTTTACTTACAGTTAAGTCTCTCCCTCCTCTTCCCTCTCCCAAGTATTTATCTAAACATTAATGACATGAAGTAAGACATATGCTTTAAAGTCCCATACAAGTTTAACTAAGTCCAATATTTCTAGAGTTTCTTGTTCTGCTGTTTCACAAATATAACTATTGCTTTGTAATCCCACATTTGTCAATTTCCAGGTCACTGATTTTAGTCTCCAAACGTTAATGACATATGAAGTAGGACATGTGCTTTAGAGTCCCCTACAAGTTTAACAAAGTCCAACATTTCCAGATTAATTTTGTTCTATTCCTGTTCATCTCCATCTCCCAAACCATGTCTCTGCTTCATCTCCATTTTATTCTCAATTCTTCTAGTCAACTTCTGTGCTTTTTTCCCTTTCTCACTCATTTTCCATTGAAACACTGGGAAAGGTTTTACTGGCTCAAGTCTCTTTGTGATCTTTATTACAAAAAGAAGAAGCAGCAGAATCTCCTTCTGTTTCACAGCTCACTTTTTGTTGGACAAACTTTTCTATCTCTTCCTTAGCATGTATTTCATCAATAAATGTTTTTGTTCCTCCGGGGGAAAAATATTTTGAGGATAGCTGGGTACAGCAGTTTGAATCTCACTCATGTTTTTCTGCATTCTCTATATAATGGAATAAATTTATTCCTCTTATGCCTAGTGCACAATGAGTAGTCATTCTCCACAAACACTCTGCTGTCTTCCATTTTTAGTACTTTGTCCTTCTGACATATTTTTTTGTCAGAATCAAATCCCTCTGCTGGTAAGATTGCATGTTTGCTAATGAAGGTCTAGGTTGGGAGCCGTACACACAATGTGCCCTTTCTATTAACGATTTCTGTTGTGGAATACTAGTCCAGTTACTTACTTGTACTGTCATAAAATTAATACAGTCTGTTCCTTCCATCTTTTCTGGCACAGCAGAAAATCTCAGGTTTCTCTACATGCTCTGTCCTTTAATTCTATTATTTTTGAAACATCTCTTTTTGTGCAGTCTCATATTCAGCCAGCCTTTTATTCTTTTCAACCTCTGAGTTTTGCATTTCTGTCACCTTACCTGAATATCTGTTCACAGCTTCTTCAATTTTCCCAGCTTTGAACTGTTTTTGTTGATATACTCATTCAGTGTTTCATTTATTTTAACCAGGTCTCTGTACAGCTGCTTTATACTTTCCTCTTGGTTAATGGAAGTCATGTGTGGAATTTGCACTGCTTCTTTCTGAACAGTTGCAGTACTTTTCCTAGTCTTGTGTTTTTTTCCTTAACTTTTGTAGCTGATTTTTCCTCCAGATTCTTTATATTTATTTATTACTGGCATCTAGGCAGTGCACTTATTAGTCAGTTACTGAAATTTACCCAGAAATCTAGGTCAGTTCACTTTCTCTGCTAAGTTTCTCTTTTTAGACTGGGAGAGTCATAATTAAGCTGTTATTCAATGTGCAGCCATCTTGGAAGCCCTTTTTTTGTGTAAGCTTTTTTATAAAATGCAATTATGTACTCACATTTCAAACAAATGTTCTTATCTCTAGAACCATAGGGGTTTATAAAGAAATGTAAATTGCAAACTCTTCAGCACAAGCTATTTTTATAGCAGTAGTATTCTTAAGGTTATATATCTTAAACTGGATTTTATAAGTTACAGTAAACATACTCACTATTAAGTTTGTGGTAATTTGTAAACAGCTTAAAATATCTCAGCAATGACTTAAAATACTGCTGATAGTATATGTGTAACTTATTCACCCAGCTGAGAGCTTTCATATGAGGCTAAGCAATTCTGTCTGTGCTACTTGATTGTTGAGATATTTAGAAAAACTTGAAACTTATAACAATATAAATAAATATTATAGGAATAACAGTTAATTTATCTTTACCTGCACTAGACAGAGGTCAAATATCAATAGAGTTACATTTGCCATTGTGTAAGCTTTAAGATGAAATGCATGGTTTTGGAATTATTAATGCAAATGTATGCAAGCAATATTTGACACCTAGAAGCATCAGTAGGGTGTAACTGCAGAAACACCTGAAGGTGTCACCCACCTGTGCGTTAACTGTACTTGCAGACAGCAAATTACTGTGAACTTAGTTGATAAAAGGGGGAGGCACCTTTTAGTGACTGCAACAGTTTGAAGCTGCCAAGAGACCCAGTTAATGTCTTTGTAGTTTCAACTACATAAATGCAGTGCAATGTTGGTAGGAAGAATGCCTGCAGTTTTACACGTTAATTGATACCAGGAATTAGGTAATATAGGTGTACTTCATTTACTGCATAGAAGTGGTTCTGTATGGAAAATATTCAGGTTGTAATTCTGAAATCAAACCTCTGTATAGTTTCTGTAAATGTGGATGTCCAGCTGTTTTTGTATGAATGAGTAAATCACCATTCAGTAGATTCTGGGATTTAATGGGTCTATTTTTTGACTGTTACTAATATTGTAGTTAGAATTCTCAGGTGTTTTACTTTATATATTTTTTTATTACAGATTCACAGTCGACCAAGAACAGCATGGACCTGATGTGAATATGTGCTGATTAAGCAACTGGCTGTGCACTAATATAAGTCACTGAAATGTGTAACACTGCTGGTAGAAAAACAGGCACATTAGAGCCAGGAAACTAAAATACCTAACTTGATCATAACTCATCTGCTAGAGAAAAGCAATACTGTATTTAAAAAAGCTACTAGAATTGTGTGTAATGTATTTATATTATTAACTATTTTATATAGTATGCCATAACTGCTTTTTCATAGCAGAAGTTAATTTGCAGAATTGAGTATTTTCAGCAAAAAAGTATTCTTCAATGTACGTATTAGGAACATCAGTTTAAAACATGTTGTGTATGAGCACCATAAAAATACATGTTTTGAAAATTCTAGTTAGTTTATGGTAAGGAAATTATAGTGGTTCAGTCTAAACCTGTTCCTTGGATCAGCACCATGGCATATCTTCATTCACTGTCTCATGGGCTAGTCATTGTGGAGAATCACAGTAACTCATTGTATTTGTGTTTTTCCTCCTGTAGTGTTGATCCAGACATTTTTCCCCAAAGCTGTAATCATCCTTAGGCTAATGCTTGCTTTAACAAATGAAGGCAAATTCTAGTTCCAAAACACAGTATAGTTTCTTGCAGTATCTGTCAAATGTTTTGTAACATTACCAGACCTAGGTGGGTGAAAGAGTTACCCTTTCATTTGATAAAGAAAAAGTGTAAAAATCTTTCTCAAAGTCTTTACTTAAATATAATGCTCCACATTTACTACTATGGAGGAAAAATAAGGGAGAAGCATGAAAAACGTGAAAAATCATCTGAAAAATAGGCTGCATCAGGAAAGTTAGAAAAGCACAAATCCACATCTCATTAAAATGACAGGTCTTCCAATTTGATGACTTTTGGAACTGAGACTTCTCAACCAGTCACAGAGCATCCAAAACAAAATCTTTTCCATCTTGGTGGAAACCTGAAGTTGCAAGCTAACTTTGTGAAGGATGTTTTAAGGCCTTGTGCCAGTGCAAGTCACTTGCAGAACTACAGTTTATTTTCTTCAGACTCCTAGATGTTCTTCATAGTCCATGTTGTAGCACTAATCCTTGGGTCTTCCTGCCATGCAAAAGCCCACAACTGGCCCAAGTTATAGTCTTTTCATCATCTCCAGTTAATAGGCATGTGACAGCTGATATGTGGATATCAAGGTATAAGTGGGGCATCCACCAGCACCATCTTCAGTTCTTTCTAGCTGTGAAGTACGTTGTATTCTACATGTAACAAATGCTCGCAGTCTATCAACCAGTTCATCTTCTCCAAAGTTTATTCATATGAATTAAAGGGTAAGTGTTCCACTGTGGAATTTATTTTTCTGATTAATGTTCACAAACATTAATAACTGCTTGAAATGTAGGAAGCAAATCCCCATAAAGACTTCCACTCTTGTCTGTTTTGTTTGGGGCTCAGCGTGGCGTTAGCAGTTGTCAGGATTGCGCTAGATTTAAAGCTAAGACTCTAAGTGTAGGGCCAAAGTCCTTGGACCTGGTTCCTGCCACCACTCCACTTTTCTTGTCTTCTACCACTACTTTACCAAAGAAACAAAAATTAATAAAGCCAAAAGAAGAAGACTTTGTAGACAATGGTGATACATCCACATATGAGTCTAAGTCGACCGACTCTGATGAGGTACTTTGCAGCCCCCTAGGTCTCACATCTACTAGGCCCAAGCCCCTGGCGTTACCCCTCAGAAGACCACCATAGCAGCAGGCTACTCAACTGTGCTATTGCTGATGTCTACATCAGTTGAGTCTGAGGTCACTCAGCAAGCCTCATCTTCCAATGTCTGAATGCCAGTTACTGTGGGACATGGTTCATCTTCCACAGTTGTTCTGCAGGAACTCATGCCTTTCACCCAGACTGAAGCTATGGTCACCTGACCGTGGACCAAGTCCTCTCTTGCTGAGCATATGCCTAAACTTGAGACCCATCAGCTTTCCTCAGCCAGTGCCTCAGTCTTCAGCTGTTACTACCCAGGCCAAAATTCAGGACCCCTTTAAAACTGCCTAGGAATTCATTGCCTTTATGAAATCTAGGGAGATCAGCCAGGCAGTACAGACTACCCCCAGTATCCTCTCCCACTAATGGACCAAGTGATGTCTCTTTTCAAGAGGAATCTCATACTTCAGGATCTGAGGATAAGGAAGCATTACTTTATTCTGAATACCTCCCCCCTTAATCCTATCCTGCTTCTGACTCTGATAGTTTCATATATAAGTACTAGACTAGCTGTCCTTGCAGGCCATTTTAAGCATAGCCAATTCCCATTTTTATGCTCAGAATAACACATCCCATTTGGTATAGATTGGCCTTAGCCATCCCATGGTTGATAATTATATATCATGCCTAATGAAAATAACTGCATTCATACAATATATAATGAGCACAGATCCATGCATACGATAAAGCATTTAGGAGCTGCTTTTGTCCATTAGTAGTACAGAGGGCAGTCCCGGAGTAAATTTTCTGTTTTCCATCCATAGATGTAAGTTGTGCTTGAAAATGGACAAGGAAGAACTTTGTTTTATGTGGATGGGGATTCTCTTCCACACCATCAGTATCCTCTGCGAAATATACCTGTCCCTCCAAACCATTCTTTTGATGTTGCAGAAGAGGTTTAGTTTCCTAGACTGAGTATTTCTGATGTCATTTGACTTGCTGATATGCAGTAAATCAATTAGTAATGGGTCAAAGGATGCCTCATATACTGGAGATGATACCCTTTC
This sequence comes from Protopterus annectens, assembly GCF_019279795.1. NCBI lineage: Eukaryota > Metazoa > Chordata > Ceratodontiformes > Protopteridae > Protopterus > Protopterus annectens. Next base: position 565,413,906 of record NC_056733.1, on the reverse strand, counting down.
TTCTCCTTCCCCAGAAGCTTTATCTTTTGGAAATACATTACATAAGATGAAGGAGGCTTTCAGGCACAAACACACTATAGGCAATTTCTAAGCTTACTGTCCTACCAGTCCATATATTAAATAATGTATTTGAAGACGTCTCTTTACAGCCAGACTCTCTTCCCTACATGCCAAACAGGTGTTATAGAGTGCTTGATACTGACAAACACCTGTAAAAGATCCTACAAGCTGATGTATCTGCAGTCTGTACCAAATCCACTAAAGATGGACCTAATCCTGCTGCTAGACACCTGCCACCTAATGACAGGGAAGGTAGACTACTAGACAGGTCCGGAAAAAACACCTACACTTCTACTACCCTTTCTGTGAGGACCCTCAATTGCCAATTTCACATGTTAAAATATATAGAGTCCTTGCAGGAACAACTCATTACCAAAGCTGAGGGCATTGTAGATATGGTATTACTAAGGAACATGCAGGACACCGCTAGAGCAGCGCTCCAGGTTTCCAGACATTCTCTGAAGTGTGGTAAAGACACTTTATATTCATCATGCAGATTAGCTGCTACTGGCTGTATTATCTGCAGGCACACTTGACTGAGGATACACTCATTTTCTGACCAAGTTAAGGCCGAAGTCTTGGATGTCCTTTAAGATAAAAAAAAAATCTGTTTTGGTCTCTTCCAGAGAAGATTTTCAAGAAGCTGGATAAAAAGGGAAACAAACAAAACTGTGAAAGAATTTTGTCTGCAACCACAAGTTATAATAGAAATAATTCTTCCAAGCCTTGGCCTTCCCCTCCTAGTCAAGATAAAGGGAGGCCTACCTGACCAAAAAGACCTAGACAGCCCAGGGGATGGCAACCTGAATAGTGCCCTAGACTGGGGTACAAATACTCTGTCCACCCCAAGGGAACAGCTGTAACCTAACCTACAGAATAAAGCAGAGCAAATATTGCACTCCCTGGATATGCATTGACAGATCAGGTATTACCTGGAGAGGACAAAATCCCCTAACAGAGCCAAACAGCTACTGGCAGCATTTCCAGAAGGAAAATAAGGTGGACCAGCCTTCAAATAATCTATAACTAGGTGGATAGCCAAACTGCATTACCTTCTGTTATGCCCATCATGACAAGAAGGTGCCTCATCATGTCAGGGCCCGCTCCATCAAACATTGTGCAGCCACCTCTGCCTTTTTTTTTAAAGTTGTCCCTACACAGGTTGTTCTGGAAGCTGCCACATGGACATCCATCCACACCTTCACTAAACATTACCATTAAGCCACTGCCTCCAAGGCTGGGTTTGCTACTGCCATCTTACAAACAAAACCTGCTTTCCCAAGATTCAATAGATAGCCTGCCCCCTCCCCCCAACTCATAGCTTTGGAAGTCCTCCCAAGGATCAGTACTGCAACATTAACTATAAAGAACATAGTGCAGTTGTGTCACATTTACCATAATTGTAGATGTGTAAATATATCAGTGTTACAGTACGCATTCGCACTCTCCTACCCTGATGTCTACTGCCCTCTCCTCACTGCTTTTTTTTACAGTGGGATGGAGGGGTGAAGGCATTTTAGATGGGTAGTCTTATCCACCATCATACCTTACCTTACTTCTTAAACAGAGAAGATACCCACTCCTGTTCCTGTCCAAAAAAGTCTTTTGACATCTGGAAGGGTCATGCTGTCCTCAGGAATCAGACAGATGTTCACAGTCTAGAAAGACCTGACGATGGCACCAATGGATGCCCCTTTTTTACCATGTTATCTAAATGTCAGCCATCAAATGTCCATTGGGTAGGGATGATGAAAAGACTGAAAATTAAGCCAGTTGCAGGCTCCTGCATGGCAGGAAGGCCCAAGGATCAGTACTGAAATATTGGTATACTCAAACATCTTCCATTATGGTAAGTGTGACACAACTGTACTTTATCCTCTGTTCCCTAAAGGGTACTACAAATGATTTAGGAAGCTACTGTTTCCCATTCAGAACCTTTGTTGGCTTCAGAGTCAGGTCATTTGAAATAGATCAGTGTCAGCCAATGACAAAGCATGAGGTACTTTCTCCAGTATCTTAAAAGCTTTATTTGGGGATGGGTGAGAAAAAAATCCACTTCTTCCATGCCATCAGATTAAAAAAAAAAAAAAAAAAAAAAGAAGCGAAGAGAAGTGTTACATGTCCAAGGTTAACTCTCTTCCAGAATCTGACTTGGCTCACACTCGCATATCTCTTAAACTTTTTCCCTCTTGAGGATATTACGTTTACAGAGCCTTTTAATTTTGTGGCAGAATATTTGGGCTGGCTGTCCGGTGATCCACATCTACTAAGAAAAAGAACAAAAAGTACCTTGGAATGAAGAGGTTAAAACAAACTAAATGAGTTTGCATTCACAGTTTTAACACGTTTAAATATGGAATCCTTGCTAACTACCTGCAGTCTGACGTGTATCTGCTCCAAAAATAGCAGATGATAAACTGTACAGACTTCTGTTTGATAAGTTAGATCTGTTTAAAACCAAAAGTCAGATTCTTCCACTACTTCACGTTCTTTCTCGCAGAAGAATATTCCTTTATTTATACTCCTTCAATATGGAGTCAAGCATCTTAGCAAAACACTGCAAAAAAAAATTGTATGTCTTTAGCAGTGTAGCAATTAAGATGTGTGGCTTTGTTTTCAAAATCTTCCTCATGGTGTTAAATCTGAGATTTTGAATTCTCCATTAGATAAAGATGTTCTGTTCTGTTTGGCCACTCTGCAGCTGAAGTGCTTTAGAGATGTGATTAAAGGGGAACACTGATTCAAGGAGTGTCTCAGATTTTTCAACCTTCCCAATTTAGAGCAAATGGTAATTTCCCCTTCGCCTCATCTCCCTTCTCTAAGCAATTTAAGCAGCAATGATTCATTAAGTAAGGTTTTAAAAACAATAAATACAACTTAAAAAAAGCAAAAACTAAAATTTTAAAATACCACCAAGACCACCAATCCAAGAAGTAAGCAATTTTAATGAAACACTTAGCACCTCGGCTTGCACAGCCTTCCAAGAGTAAAAAAACTACAAAACACTATTTACTTAAATACAGCATATTGCACAAGACAATTAATCAATTAAGCATACAATTTAAATCACATACTTCCAATTACATTCCTTGTTGAGTCCCTGAGGCTCCAAAGTACTATACTTTAAAATCAAGAGGGTTTCTTATTTTAAAAGGTTATTTTTTAAGAACACACATTCACATATACCAACTTGCAATTTTTCCAGAACACAACCCCTAAGAGAATCAGGATCAGAATCATGTGCTGTCATGAAATGCCTCCAAAGGGGACTCTGTAGTTTTTTATTTTTTATGTCCTTAATATGTTCTTGTAACTGGACCCTAAAACTCCTATAAGTTTCTCCTATGTAGGACTTATTACATCCACATCTCAGCACATACACTAGCCCCTTAGTATTACAAATGTATTCATACCTAGCTGTAAATTTAATACCATTAATTTAGGGAAAATAACTCACTACATAATGACAGATGGAACAGCCTTCACATGGAACAGTGCCCTTATTTGTGCTCAAGTTCTGACTAGCATTAACATCTGGTAAACAAAACTGGTTATGTACCAGAATATCAACCACATTCCTAGCTCTTTTATATGCAATACTCACAAAGTCAGGTAATATAGAGTTCAACATTTTATCCCTTGGAAGCATGGGCCGCAAACTACGTGCTTTTTTAACTATTTCCTCAGTTATAACATTATAGGTTGTCACTAAGAAAACTTTCTTCTGGTCCCCATTATTTCCAACTGTGTTAGTGGATTTGTTTCCACATGTACCAACTTTATATTTCCCACTAACACGGGCATAATGAGAGTATCCCTGGGGATTAGAAGAATGCCTCATGTCCATGATTTTTTTGTTTAGCTTCCCTAACCAACTGAACATCATAGCCTCTTTTAATAAACATATATTCTGATCTGAAGTAGTTTAACTTCATTTGATCAGCAACCTGTGGGTATCGGATCCGACCCGGATCCAAGCCGGCAGCTTTCCAAGCTAGAAATCCGAGCTCCTCCCCCTTACCCATAATACCCTGCTACCTCCCTCCAGTCCCCAGATCTCGTTTGCCGCGGCTTCTTGAAGCACAAGTGACAAGCTCCTGGCGGTTTTGTGAGTGGTTTAATAGGGTTTTTTGCTCTGTTTTTCTCAAACTAAATTGTGTGTGTGTATTACTCGACCCTTAGTTTATTTAGCTTAAATTGTTTTAGTAGTCAGTTAGTCTTAACCTTTCCTTCCCCTTATCTGTGTGTGAGGGTGTGTGTGAGTTGTCATGGCCGAAGGCCCTAAGGCCATATTTTCTAAATGCTCTGAGTATGGCCATAAGCTGTCTCCAGCCGATGGCCACACTCAGTGCGTTATTTGCCTGGGGGGTGGCTCATTTATAATCAGGCTGCCAGATCTGTGCTGCCTTCAACCCCGGGGCTTTGAGGGACAGGAGGACCAAGTTAATCCTTGCGGGCCTTTTGCCGGCAGATTCTGCTTCTTCCTCCTCTCCCTCAGTGGCACCAGATGCGGCTGCAGCTGTTCAGCCAACTGTTCCTGCTCCCTGGCCGGGACTCAAACTCCCACTGTGTCCCATGGAGAGAGGGACTCCAGAAAGAAAGATAGGCGAGATAGAGAGAAGGAAAGAGGCAGGGAGAGGCATAGGAGCCACAAGCGGCAGGCCGATTCTGCCCCCTCGGCCCTGCCGGCTAAGCAGCTCTGTTCTCCCTTGAAGGACTCCGGGTCTTCCCCCTCTTGGCTCCGTTCTCCATGTTTCTCTCCGGAGATGGAGGATGAGACCCGGCCAGCCTCGGTGGCGTCTTCTAGATCGAGGAGCCTTTCGGACGCGGACATGGACCGGATGATGCGTCGCTTCCTCCAGGCCCAGATGCAGATGGGAGTGCTCTTGCCTCCCCCCCTCTGGGGGGGGGGAGCTCGGCCGCTTTCTTTGCCCCCATTGCTCCTTCTCCTATCCATTATCGGGTTTTGGAGCCGTCGGATCCAGGTAGCATCGGAGCCGGGGAGTCGGCGCCAATAGTAATCGCTACTTCAATGCTGGCTGTACCCTCGAGTTTGTCGGATCCCTTTTCGGATCCGAGCTCTCGGGGCCGTGAGCCGAGCCTCGGATCCGGAGGGATGATTGTGTCTTCAGCTCCGATGCGGTCGGAGCACACTTCTCTTTCGGGTCCGATCGCTTTGGCTCCGGCGCCGATCCACATGTCGGATCCGAGGGGGCTGCTCTCAGATCCTAGTGAGAGCGGTTCACCTTCGGCCTTCGATGTCGTGGAGAGGGTCTTCTCGTGGGATTCGTGGCCCCAGGCTCATGCTACAGATACACCCGCCATTCCCTCGCAGACGGACCTGTCTTCCATCATCTGGCCCCAGGGATAGCCTGCGTCTACGTCCCAGATAGTTCCCCTAGAGGAACAGAAGCTGGTTGGTGAGCCCTCCTCGGACAGCCCCCCCAAAAAGGTTCTTCACAAACAAAAGTATAAAAGGAGGCACTTGGACTCCCCCGAGTCCCTCACGGAAGACACTGACGTGGAGGAAGGGGAAGGTTCACCCAGGTCACCTCCCAAGGATGTCTCCTTCGGAGACATCATGGAGATGCTGCGCATTAGAGGGGGGTGGTCAGCCCAAAAACCTTCCTCAGATGAGTCTGTGCTTCTGGAGGCGTTTGACGCAGGCCCATCTACCTCTTGGGTGTCCCCTCTGGCCGACCCCCTTGTAGATCTTATAACTACCAGGGCATGGAAGGAGCCGGACACTGTAGAGCCGATCCCCAGGAGACCAGATAAGATCCTTAGTCCCCCGACAGACAGGACGGCATGGAGCAAAGGTTCCCCAGTAGATGCCATGGTGGTGGTGGCTGCCACCAAGAAGGAACTGGCACAGGATAGTTCCTCGATACATCCTCCCAAGGTGTCTCGGACGATGGACCGCATTGGAAAGCGGATGTTCGCTTCAGCCACCTTCTCCGTAAGGGCGCTGAACTACTTGGCACACGTGATTCGCCTTCAGTGGGATCTAATCAAAGAGTACGCTGGGTCACCCCCGGTGTTTATGTTGGCCGAGGACAAACGAACCTTCTCGACACGAATGGCCACTCTAAAGTCTGTATCCAACACTTCTATGCGGCTTCTCTCCCATGCCACGGAGGGGGTGGCTAGAGCCAGTGGAGCAGGCATCGCCTTGCGGCGTCATGTCTGGCTCCATCTTTGCGATTTTGCGGAAACCTTCAAGGCGTCCTTCACGAACGCTCCCTTTGACGGTTCTACGTTGTTTGGCAAGACCGTCCGTGATACGCTACTCCAGAGCGAGAAAGACGGGAAGACGTTGTCTGCCGTCGGAATCCACTTCTCGGCTCCTCAAAGATCCTTTTCCAGGAACCAGAGAGGACAAAAGAAGATGTGGTTCCGGAAATCTCAACAATCCCGTTTTGCTCCGGACCCTTCGTCCTTCAGAGGCAGGGAAGGACAAGGCGGACGCCGGCCCAGAGGCAGAGGGGGGGCCAAAGAATTTCGGGTCGAGGGAACTTTTCCGACTGACCCGCGCAGCAACCCAGAGGGGTTGCCCAACTGCTCCTCTCTGGAGGCAGTCGGGGGGCGTTTCTCGGAACACCTAGCACATTGGGAGTCCATCACGACAGATCGCTGGGTGCTCCGAATAATATCCAGAGGTTACTCTATTCCCTTCGTGAATCCTCCCCCTCAGTTGGGGCACCTCCCCGATGTCTCACCCAATCAGAGGGAGGTGGCAGCTTTAGAGATAAAAGAGCTACTAAGAAAAAGAGCCATCCAGCACGTCCCCCCAGGCCAGTCCGGATCAGGCAATTACTCCAGATTCTTTTTGGTGCCAAAAAAAGACTGGGGACTTGAGGCCAATTCTCTACCTGTCTACATTGAAAGGAGAAATTCTGGATGGTCACCATTCAATCTATTCTCCCCCTTCTGCAGGAGAATGACTGGATGTGCTCCATAGACCTCAAGGATGCGTACTATCACATTCTAATGAACAGGCGATCCAGGAGGTTTCTCTGCTTTCGGTTGGGGGCCAGTCATTATCAGTTCAGGGTCCTCCCTTTTGGCCTCACCATAGCCCCCAGGGTGTTCACCAAGGTCATGGTGGTTGTAGCGGCCCACCTGAGGCTTCAGGGAATACAGGTCTTTCCTTACCTGGACGACTGGCTCCTCGCCGCTCCCACCAGGCATCTACTATGCTCATCCAGGGATTATTTCATGCATTTGGCCCACCAATTGAGATCACTATAAATTACAAAAAATCGTCCCTTCAGCCTGCTCAGGTCCTGGACTTCATAGGGGCCAGAATAGACACGCTTCAGTCCAAGGCCTTCTTGACGTCGGACAGACTCCACAACCTAACTCTCCATGTCTTAGCTCTTCTACAGTCTCCAGCCCCACCAGTGGAATTAGTCCTGAGGGCTCTAGGATCTATGAACCTATCTATCAACCTTTCACCCCTAGCCCGCTTGAATATGAGGGTTCTTCAATGGACCTTGCAGGTCCAGTGGTCCGTCCTTCGACATCCTTTGTACTCCCCGATTCCCCTCAGCAGGGTTTGCATGGAATCTCTGCTTTGGTGGCTCCATTCCCGAGAGCTTCGGGAAGGGCGGCCCTTTTTGATGCCTCTACCCCAAGCCACGGTGACCACGGACGCTTCTCACCTAGGGTGGGGGGGGCATTGCATGGGCAGAACCGTCCAAAGCACGTGGACTCCAACAGAGACCGTTCTGCATATCAATGTTCTGGAGATGAGGGCAGTGCTTCTAGCATTGCAAGCTCTCCATGCCCTTCTTCCTCTAGGGACTATTGCAATTCAGACAGGCAACATGTCAGTGGTCTGGTACATCAACAAACAGGGGGGGACCAGGTCTTACCCCCTTTGCCGAGAGACCATGAGAGTTTGGGAGTGGGCGATATCCACCAACCGTTTTCTGCTAGCAATGCACATCCCGGGTCGGTAACTATCCTCTCATCTTATGAGTGGTCTCTGAACCCCTTGGTAGTGAAACAGATCTTCCTCAAATGGGGTCAACCTTGCTGCGATCTGTTCACATCGCCTTTGAACGCAAAGTGCAGCTAGGTTTTCGCTCTAATCTCTCCACCGGGGGAGAGACCCAGAGACGCTCTAGTTCATGTTTGGCCATCCGGTCTTCTTTATGCTTATCCTCCTCTCCCGTTAATGACAAAATTCTTGCAGAAAGCTCGTCGGTTGGGGAGCAAGGTTATCCTCATAGCCCCATTCTGGCCTCGTCAAACCTGGTTCCCATACCTGCAGTCTCATCTCATAGCTCCTTCTTGGATCTTAGATCCCATTCCGGTTCTGATTTCTCATACTTCAGGATTGAAAACTCTGAACCTGGACATCCTCAAGCTTTCCGCTTGGCTGATCCAGTTCCGTTAGTGGCTAGGACTCCCGGCATCTCGTCCGCAGTTAAATCCATCCTGGTGGCGGCACATAAGCCTTCTACCAGGAAAGTCTACAACAGTAAATGGAAACGTTTTTCTATCTGGGCCGGGCATAGGAATTTGGACCCCTTTACGGCTCCCAATCCAGCAGTACTTGAGTTCTTATCCCACATTTTTCATCAGGGGGCCAGTTCTTCAACTGTGAAGGTCAAGTGGCGGCCATTTCCCACTTCCACATCGGAGACAATCTTGGTCCCTTAGCTTCCTCTAAGATCTGTAAGACCTTCTTGAAGGGCACTCTTCTTTTAAGACCTCCTGTCAAGAATGTGGTTCCTCCGTGGGATCTAACCTTAGTCCTCCAGGCTCTTACTGGCCCCCTCCTTTGAGCCTGCAGCTTCGGTTGACTTAAAGTACTTGTTTTGGAAAACTGCCTTCTTGATTGCTATTACCTCAGCTAGAAGGGTATCGGAGCTTCAGGCCCTTTGTACTAAACCTCCGTGTCTTGTCTTCCATAAGGACAGAGTATCCCTCAGGACTAATCCCTCCTTTTTACCTAAAGTGGCTTCCGAGGCTGACATCAACCAATCCATTAATCTGCCTGTTTTCTTCCCTAACTACCAGAACAAAGGAGAGTACAGACTCCATTCATTAGATGTGCATAGACAGTTGCGCTTTTATTTGCACAGAACAGCTGCCTCTCGTAAGTCAGAGCAGCTCTTTGTTTCCTTTGCTAAACCATCCTTGGGTAAACCAGTAACGAAGTTGACTCTAGCTAGGTGGATATCTCACTGCATTTTGCTCACCTACAAAATTTCTGGTCGGCCTGAGCCTGTGGGGGTTCGTGCTCATTCTACCCGTTCTATGGCTACCTCTGCTGCCTTTTGGTCAAGGGTACCCTTGGATGACATTTGTTCTGCGGCTACTTGGGCTTCCTCTCATACCTTTATTTCACATTATAAATTAGATCTGATATCCAGAGGGAGGGCAGCCTTTGGCTCTGCAGTGCTCTGGAATATTCTTCCTTGAGGACCTCCCAAGTTTTTTGGTAGCTGGGGACTCTGTCCCACAGGTTGCTGATCAAATGAAGTTAACTACTTCAGATAAAGAAGTTATGTACTCACCATAATGTTCCATCTGAGTAGGTAACTTCATTTGTCAGCAACCGACCCCCCCTACGTCCCCCTAACCTATAGTTCGTTACCTGAATAATTAAGTGATTCACTCCTGGTAGGTGTCAGGTTAGGATGTTCAGGTTTTTGCTTGTTTTGGTGCTGTCTGATAATTGGGCAAACTCGATCTGAGGACTGGAGGGAGGTAGCAGGGTGTTATGGGTAAGGGAGAGGAGCTTGGAGCTTGGATCTCTAGCTTGGAAAGCTGCCGGCTCAGATCTATCTACACAAGCTAATGTCCAGAAAATTCACTTGTGGGCCAAGCTGTATACCATCAAAGCTTAAGCCCATAGTATTAGATTGTAAGTCATCGACAAACCCAAGGGCTTCTGTCTGGTTTCCTTGACATAAAAAAATAAGATCATCAATAAAGCTAAAATATAAAATAACTTTTAATCTAAAAAAAATCATGTATATCAACAAAATCATCTTCAAGTTTAGCCGTAACTAAATTAGCATACATGGGGGCAAAAGCTACCCCCATAGCAATGCCCTGTAATTGCTGAAAAATGTCTCCATTAAACATTAAAAAATTATTTTTCAAACAAAACATAACTAAATCTATAAAAAATAGTCCCGTAGGCCCAAGGATCAGTACTGCAATATTGGTATACTCAAATATATTCCGTTATGGTAAGTGTGACACAACTGTACTTTATCCTCTGTTCCCTAAAGGGTACTACAAATGGTTTAGGAAGCTACTGTTTCCCATTCAGAACCTTTGTTGGCTTCAGCGTCAGGTCATTTGAAATAGAGCAGTGTCAGCTAATGACAAAGCATGAGGTACCTTCTCCAGTAACTTAAAAGCTTTATTTGGGCATGGGTGAGAAAAAAATCCACTTCCATGCCATCAGATTAAAAAAAAAATAGAAGAGAAGTGTTACATGTCCAAGGTTAACTCTCTTCCAGAATCTGACTTAGCTCACACTCACATATCTCTTAATCTTTTTCCCTCTTGAGGATATTACGTTTACAGAGCCTTTTAATTTCAGGGCAGAATATTTGGGCTGGCTGTCCGGTGATCCACATCTACTAAGAAAAAGAACAAAAAGTATCTTGGAATGAAGAGGTTAAAACAAGCTAAATGAGTTTGTATTCACAGTGTTTAACACATTTAAATACGGAATCCTTGCTAACTACTTGCAGTCTGACACGTGTATCTGTTCCAAAAGTAGTAGATGATAAACTGTACAGAGTTCTATTTGATAAGTTAGATCTGTTTAAAACCAAAAGTCAGATTCTTCCACTACTTCACTTTCTTTCTCCCAGAAGAATATTCCTTTATTTGTACTCCAATATGGAGTCAAGCATCTTAGGAAAACACTGTAAAAAAAAATAGTGTATGTCTCTAGCAGTGTAACCATTAAGATGTGTGGCTTTGTTTTCAAAATCTTCCTCATGATGTTAAATCTGAGATTTTGAATTCTCCATTAGATAAAGATGTTCTGTTTGGCCACTCTGCAGCTGCTTTAAAGGTGTGATTAAAGGGGAACACTGATTCAACGAGTGTTACAGATTTTTCAACCTTCCCTATCTAGAGCAAATAGTAATTTCCCTTTTGCCTCAGCTCCCTTCTCTAAGCAATTTAAGCAGCAAGGATTTATTAAATAGGGTTTTAAAAACAATGGTAAGGAGGCTCTAAAAAGAAAGGAAAGGACTTTAAAAGTCAAGGACAGTCTGTCACCATGGTTATCTGCCTGTTTAGGCTGTTCGTCGTCCCATTATGGCAACTGTTCCATGTCTCTGAAATGCCACCTTCCCATTCTGGCATTGTTTAATGTGGTCTGAAGTAACCCAGCTGGGGGTACAGTTGGCAATGGGAATCCCCCCATTCCAAGGCATTCCTGTTGTCCATGGAATCGGATCGGTCTATTTTTTTCCCATCCTGCAACATATGATGTCTTAAGGCATTGAAAATCTGTGCTCCCCACTCTCCTAGGCAAAGGTGTTGTTCAAGAATTTTTATAGTTCCCAAAACGATCCTTGAGGTCTATGCTGGATCTTTATTTTCTAAACATTTATGCCAAGTTTACAAAGTTCAGGATGTTCTCTTTAGTCTCATATACTTCTGATCTTTCCCCAAGCTTTGATGGTAAAGCTGGTTCTAAAATATGCTTTATCGCATCCTAGTTGGAGAGCATTTCAGGTGTTTAAGATTTACAGTAGCTGGCCTACATCAGTTCTCTGTTTTACATTTTGGAATCTCCATTGTACCAAGGGTATTTAATAAAGCCTAGCTCCAACCGTTGCTTTCTTCAGATTTCAATGTATTCACATTTATCCATATTTGAACAATTGTCTTATTTTTGCAGTCTTATTTTCTGCTTGTGAACCAACTCATGAGGCTGAATTGAGGTTGTCGACTTGGAACACCGTTTTTACTCATTGCTTTGGCATCTTGTAGGACAGTATCTAAGTTGCAGGCTCCTTATGGTGAGTCAAACCTACCTTGTTTTTCACCGGGACAGGGTTTCTTTGAGAACAAATATTATCTTTACACCTAAAGTAGTCTCAAGAGTTTACTTTGAATATTAATCACCCAATTTCCTTTCCTGAACCTAAGAACGGGAGAAATGACTCTTCACAATGTAAATGTCCATAGGCAACTCAGATAACTGTCTAGGCAAAACTCAGATCGTCAGGAAAGCTGTTCAGCTGTTTGTCACATTTGAAGGTAAGAGAAAAGGACAACTAGTGTCAAGACAGACCATTTCCAGGTGATTGTTTAATGCTATTTCCTTTTGTTATACTCACCATAATAAGTCACTTCCAGGCAGGGTTTAGAGCCAGTTCCACAATGGCTTTGGCTTGTTTGGTGATTTTTTCGAAAAGGTGGACTCTAAACGTATTCTTGAGGCAGCAGCATGGTCCTGTGTAAACACATTTATAAAGCACTGCAAACCACATTACTTTTCCAGGTCAAGAGAAGTTTTTACGTGGACCATTCTCCAGGGGCTTCTGGAGTCTTACCTTATTGGCCTCTTCCATTTTTTTCTTTTTCCTAGGCTACAGCAACAGTATTCTGTGTTTGAACACAGTTCAGTTGTGTGCATAAAACTTATCATAAAACGTAGATGGTTCTAATAGATCACTGTTCCAGTAGCCTCCCATTCCACATGCCCCCCTTTTTCTTGCTTATATTTTTTTGTGTTGCCAGGGTGTGGATTTGTCCACCCTCTTTTGTATATAGTTACTGTTTGTTTGGCAAAAATTGCAGTTAAACGTTTCTCTCTCCAGCTGTTCTCTTATGAAGCTGTAAGGAATCTTCTGATGGTTGGAGCATATGGAAGGCACCCTTAAGTTGCAGTAAGGATAGGCACATGCTACTTCAACAGTGATCTATTAGAATTTCTGTTGTTATGTTTTTACTTACACAAGTGTTCTTTTTTTATAAAAGGCAATACGTAATGTCCCAAACTAACAAAACAATATAGAGTACTTCCACCTGAAGCTCTTCCTCTTGGCCAATTCTAGACCTATCAAACCAGGGTGAGTCTTTGATAACAAAGAAGTTATAGTTGATCACTTTGAAAACAGTAGTCTGATATGGATTGATTCATCCTCCTCTACTGCAAGGACTACAACACCAGCATCCAGTCATCTCAGTATCAGTAAAGCTTTCCCAGGCTTCAGCTCTTCCTCTTGCTCACAGTTTCCTTTTCACCTTCATTTTGCTCTAGCTGTTATTTGCTGCTCATTGTATGCAGACAAGTTTTAAAATTACCACTTTATGAGAGATTTGTTGGCAGCTTGTGTGGAAATTGCCTAGCTTAGCTGGTGTCTGTGATTCTTCGACTGTTTGCCTCCAAAGCTGCTGTTCAGCCCATTTGTTGAACATTTTCATTTTTATGGTTTATTCTCCTTCCTTATTGGTGTCTTCACACCTTTTATCAGTTTGCTTTAGTATTTGTTTAACATTTTTATTAAATCTCCAAACCAAAGAATAAGAAGGTCACCAAGAAAAAATGTTCTGTAAAAACTCTTAAGAAAGACCCAGCTAAGCTAGGGTCTTCAGTGTATAATTAATACCTTAAATTCATGTAATGAATACCCATGAAATATTTGTAAATGAACCCTTAAGGCCATACCAGTGTTTCATCCCCATGGCTGCTGATTGCTCATGACCTTGTGTTTTACCTTTTAACTCTTTACTGGTGCATTCAGGCCAAGAAAACCAGACTCCACTAGTTGTAGACATGACATGTTTCTTTATTAAACTTGAAGTTTTTAAAAGGTGACAGAGGTACAGATATAGTAAATGAAAAGAAAACAAACCATTGTGAACATTTTCATTAGCTTGATATATTATATTTAAATGTTTTCTTTTTTTTTAACAATTAATCATTCCGACATTGCTTAAATTGCTGAAGGCCGGCCTTCTGTTAAATGTAACTCTTGCTCCTCCACATTAGTTTGCATGTATGTATTGTTCCCTCAGATTCCATTTATTTCTATGTAATTTGTTCCTTCCCTTTTCTAAAGACCCTCCTCCATTTTTTTGGCATTTTTATTTTCGTGGTGTGTGTGTGTATTTTCTTTTTAATAATGATTCACTCCAGCATTAAATTATATACATTGCTCAATTTCTGCCTTTCCATAAACCTCACTCCTGATGAGTATTATCCTGCATGTATTGTTTCCACAAATTCCATTTATTTCTATGTAATTTGCAACTTCCATTTTCTAGGGATCCATTCTCCAGTTCTTTTATATCATTGACAATATTGAGTACTTCAATCACAGCTGGCTTAGATTTTGATTTCCATTTTCTAGTAATTGCTTTTTAGCAGGCAATAGCATTAAACTTATTAAGGCCTTACTATATCTAGGCAATTCAGATCCTGTGTCCCCGCTCAAAAGAATCATTTCCTTAGTTATAACTATTTGTTCCAGCAACATTTCTGACAAAACACACTGTAGGGATTTTTTTTTAATCTGTCAACTCGTTACACTCCCAAAAAACATGTTTCCAGTTGCCTATCTTCTTTCCATCACACTTTTTCTGTCTAGCTGAGAAAAAACACACTGTATGGATTGACTGTAGGGATTATTTTTTTAAATATCGTCAACTCGTTACACTCCCAAAAAACATGTTCCCAGTTACCTATCTTCTTTCCATCCCACTTTTTCTGTCTAGCTGAGAAAAAAAAAATCCGAAGTCTGCTTGGGATATAAAAATACCTATACAAACAGAGTCAAGCTAAAATTCCAAACTTCTGACCTTTGTTGCATAATTTGAAAGCATTGCAGGTAACCTCCCATTGTTCCTTTGTAAATTGCCTTTCCAGACTCAGTTCACAATCTTTTCTTACCTCCTCAGATCAATTCTTGTAGTAATACTTTATATACCTTGTTATTGTTGTGTCTTTCGGCTTATCCCGGTTAGGGGTCGCCACAGAGGAACTCTGGTCCGCCAGTGTTTTGGTAGCGGATTTTTACGTGCCGAGTTACCAGCCCTGATGCACAACCTTCAACCAAGGTACACCCATTCACGCATGCCTCCACACAGAAGACGCTCTAGCTGAGAATCGAATGGTTATACCTTACTAATTATTAATTTTTCAACAACGGGTCCTGTTGTAGACTCAACTAAAAACTACCAAAACTGGTCTTTCACTTAGTACTCTCATATCTTTCTGTTTGCTACTCTTACCAGTCATTGCTAGGGAAGACATTCTCTAACCTGCAATTTAAACTTCTGCTTGGCCTCGTCCCACTCTGTTACCTATCCTTTTCTAATTAATTGTTGTCAATACCTTTGTTCCTTTGCCATGTTTTCTCAAGTAAATTCTAGCCCCCTCTTGCCTTTTTTCTGTACCCTACATGCAATTATCCCTGTTGGCAAAATCACCCTTTTCCATTCCTGTGTTGGCTTTGTTTTTAGAACTCTTTTTACTATTTTATTAATATAATATTCTGTGCAGCTTTTGTTATTCTGCTTAAGAGCCTGGATCCAGAATCCTTCTCTCTTGTTATTTCTTGAACTTCCCCATGTTTCATCATGGCCATGTTGATTACTTTCTGTATAGTGCTATGGTGACTGTTTTGAATCTCCTTTCTTCAAAGAAGTCTGTATTGGTTCCAGTTTTCTAGTTTTTGTTACAATTGCCTTGTTTTGAGAAATTGTTGACTGAGAAAATTTGATTAAAAAATCTGTTCATCGTGCGTGAACAAGCTGCCCCCATCACACAACTTGTATTAGCTGTGTTTTACTTCCCAATAAGTACTATACTGGTAGACTCCCTAAGTATACAGATCTACCTTGATTATGAATTGCAGCTGCAACACATTTTTATGAGACAGTATATTTATGAGGAGGGTAGGCATAACGTTTAAGGTGCTTACCTCACAGACAAAGTTTGATCCTCACCTCGAAAAGAGAAATTGGCTAAACTTAAAATGGCCCACAAGGGCAACTAGCCTAGTGCTTAATTATGAACCTATGCAGTTACCAACAGTTGAACTTCTTTGACAGTTATCTCTAAAATTAAATGACACTGCTTTTGCTCTGTAATACAGTGTGCAACAGTGTGAACATTGGGTATGTTCTCCTTTGCATGTGTAAGAAACTGATGAATGGATTATTTTTACCTGAAGGATTCAGAACATGTTACTCAAAGCATGGCCTGGCAAGCCTCACTCTATTTTCAGTGGTCCAGCCCAGCCAGGACAGCTATGGTTTCTATTTTTATGCAGATTTCTACTCACCCATTGTGGCTTTTCAATTTCAGAAAGTTCTGTCTCAGCAAATGGAGTATGTCTGCCTTATCATTAAGTGGCTCATTTTGTCACCTTAAGGACAGATTTTGATCCTTCATAATGAACTATCTCCCACGTGTCCTGAGCATCCTCAGGAAGTTTGAGACATAATGCTGGTAATTCCTACTTCTTGAAATTGAAAATTTGTAATTTGGTCCTCTAGAAAATGTATAAACCCTCTGCGCTGTGCATTATTAAGATTATTAGACTGTAGCAATTACCTTTTTGAAGTAAAGCTTGCTTATTCCTTTCTCAAGGTTCTCATTTCTGCAATATCAGCATGCATTCCTGTTTTCCCATTGTGTATCCAACCATTTTATTAGTGTTTTTTAAATGTGTACTTCGCTTGAGATGCCTAGGTAGACAGAATTCTCTCTCCTGGAATTCTAACTTCATGTTGGAGAAACTTTGCCACCAGTTAAATAAGCAGGAACATCAAGACGTCAGGCATCTCTCCTGGTAGGCTTACTTTCTAGTGACGGTTATTCAGAAAGAATTTCAAAATTACAGTCATTCATATACAAACCTGCATATAGTTTTCCATGATGACAGCGTATCTCTGAAAATCAGAATCTCCTTTATTTTAAAAAACATTTCAGTGGGTTATTTGAACCAGTTCATCGTACTACTAGTGTTTTTTTTTTTTTTTTTTTTTTTTTAATTCTTTTTGCTGCAGTCTTCCTCTTGACCATCAAGCTTACATAGTCCCACACTTGGTATATTGACCTTTTCATTATCCCTGCAATGAGAGGACTATGGCTTCTTTGTACCCTGGAGCAAGATTCAAGCATTTTTAGGACTTGCCCCATCATCTGCGAGAAGGATCACAGTTTGTGTTAAGCCCTAATTCCACATGCATGCTTGTTAAAGACTGAGGTGTTGGCATGCAGCAGGAGTAATGTTATGCATGCCATATTTCTGTGTGATGAGCTCAGTTGGCTGTGATCTCTCTGTAGGCAGGAACCTCCATGTGATCCCCAATTTTTACTAAGGATTCTACCACTGAGTGTATGCTATGAGCATATGCCCTTGACCTTCCTCTGAAGAGAGATGAACTGGCTGAGGTTTGCATTCCTCTCCTCCCCATTTCCAGCAGGTATCTGAGCCATTAGATTTTTCATGTCCATGGTCAATATACTAGAACAGCTGTTTGTGTCTTTTAAAATGTAGAAGGAAGGCCTTCTTACCACCAAACAAACTAAGTGGTTGGTTATTTGTATTGCTTGTTATGGTAACTACAGCAAAAACGTGGGCCCTATTACATCTCATTCCTCAAGAACAACAGCCAGTTTTGCCATGGCTGTGATATATGAAATCATGTAAACCTCTACTTCCTAGGATTACTTTAATGCTTTGGTTGCTGCCCAGATCAAATGGTTTACTGTACATTTCTGAAAAAGGTAGCACAGTTGTATAAGTTATTTATCATAGCAGGCAGTCACTGTAGCAGTAAAGTTTCCTACTTTTCAACCCCTAATGTCAAGGGGCATGTATGTAGTTGTCGAGTTTCTTTTTTGGTTGCTAGTGTGGTTCTTTTCCAGTTTACTAACTAGTTAGTCTTTGCAGTTCCTGTACTTGGGCTATTAAATTTGCCTACTATAAGCACAGTATTTACTGTTGAGGCTTATATCATCCCTCGAATCGCCAGAAATGGCCCATGTGTCTACATGAGTAGTACCTTCATTTGGATGAAGTATCATTAACTTTCACAAGGATGATAGCAGCTTTGTGAAAAAATACCTGAGAAGGTAAGTAAACCTTAATGTAATAATCTTCTATTACAGTAACCACTTCTTAATCATACAGTATGTATCCGCAGCTGTACTTTTTGTACATCATTGCTGCATTGATAGTCTCTGGCTTATATTAACACCAGGTGAAACAGCTTCCTGTTATTATTTGCCTCCTCATATTTGGAGACTCATAATGGGGTTCGTACTGAGGTCGACTTGGAAACTAGGAGCAACTTTGTGCACTATACTTTCCATTCATTTTCTGTTCAGCTAACTAGGATTAGCTGTCCTGACCATATTTTCCATTCATTTTCTACTTAGCAAACAGCCAACTTAAAATTTTGTTAATATTCATTATGTTATATTTGACATAATTCCAGTTCATTGTTGCCCTGTTCTTTTGGAAAGTCTGATAATGTTGCATTGATACTAAGCTGGTAATCACGGTCATTAACTTTTTTTTTTCATTTGAAGCTGCTGTTGTGAAAGTAGTCTATCTTGCTTGAAAATTACCCTGCTTTCAACATCAGATCTGTTTTGTGATTCATTGTGTGTTGCAAGTGCATGCTGTTTTCCACATTTACATTATGGTCTTTTTTTTTTTTTTTTTTTTGTGCATGTTTTGTGGGAAGTTTACTGATGCTTAAAGGTCTGAGCTCAGTCATACAGATGGGGGGCAGGTAAATATTCTTATTTCAGAGTTGAGCATTATGAGCTTA
Organism: Protopterus annectens; assembly: GCF_019279795.1. Lineage (NCBI taxonomy): Eukaryota > Metazoa > Chordata > Ceratodontiformes > Protopteridae > Protopterus > Protopterus annectens. The sequence goes on along the minus strand of NC_056733.1, from coordinate 565,395,057 downwards.
TGGTAAAAATAACTAGTTGAAGATACAGAGGCAAAGCCCCTGACATTTTAGCAAAAGCTTTCACCTCACAATGCAGCTGTGACACAGATCATACGAGTAAAAAAATCACAATCCTGGATTAGCTGAGCTAGTTCCATGTTTTCTTTATGTACTGTCATTTCTACTGATCTACATTGCCCAAATGTCTTGCTTGGTGAGCAGCAGTCTGCAGTAGGTCACTATGTTTCTATTACATTATTGTGTATTCATTTTAAATTGTTGGTTAGTGTATATTCTTTTGACTTTGGATGTTCTTATCATTTGACTTTGTATTTTTAGTTGCAAATTACCTTACCAAAGTATTATACTTTTCAGATATCTTTTTTCCATGCATATTTATTTTATCAGTACTATATCAACATTATTTTGAACTACACATCTTTTAATTCTCCACACCTGCTCCATCATAATGTTTTAGTTGTCTGAAAGTTTAACTGACTAATTGTGAATGCTTTAAATCTTTGATCTGCATTTGGAATAAGTACAGACAGGCAATGAAACCATGTAACATCCAAATGGCAGTCATTGTCTTATCTGAGAATGTTATGGAGATAATCACACTTTGTGTTATGTCCATAAGGTTTTTTTTCAAAGTACTCTGCGTATTTATGTTCTGAATGCACCTATTTAATGTTTACATTAAATATTTATTGTGGATTTTTACATTTTTTAACTTGTATAATTAAATCAAGCGTTTTGTGACATTTAATTATATGCAGTTTTTTGGCATAGTCTTCATTGTTTTTAATTGTCAGATTTATTTGAGTTTTTATAAATAGATTATTTTGATGTTTTTGTTCTTGGCATTTCTGTGTAATATATTATATAGGTTCATAGGCTGATACTAGGCTATCTGCCCTAGGGCCAGAGTGTGTTTGGCTTTCGCCACCCTTTAGATTAGTTGACTGTGCCTCTGTATAGGTGGTCACAGAAAGTAGCCCTTTTAAGGTTAGTTTACTGTACCTCTGTCAAGCAGGGACACAGAAGAAATCCCAGGTGTAAACTTACGATCTCCTATCCACTTGTCAAGATTTCTCTTGAAGAGGGTCAGTGAGGGGCTCTGCCTAACATGGATTGGAATATTGTTCCAGAGTGAGGGGAGCCTCTGGGATATGAATCTGTCCCTCCAGCATGTCCTATTTATTTCTGTGCTGAGGTTCAAGTCCCTGGAGCGTGTAGCTCTAAGGGATTTGGATTTCCTGAGGTGAAGCATGTCCATTAATTCTGGGTTGGACATGGCTTTATACGTCAGACACAGATTGCCTCTGAGTAGGCGGTACGCAACTGAGTAGAGCTTGAATTTCTTTAGCCGAACTGCATAGGGCATCTGTTTGAGCCCCTTGATCCACTTGGTGAGATACTTTTGGGGTCTTTCCAGTTGCTGAAGGTGTCGGGTAAGGTACATTCCAAACGGGGCATTGTACTCAATTATGGGCCTGATAAGTGATGAGTAGAGGGGCACAATGACCTCTCTTGATCTAGATGTGAACCCTTTCATGATAAGGTGGGCTATATAGAAGGTCTTTCTAACCACTTTGGCAATGTGATTGTCAAAGGAGAGATTGCTATATACTTGGGTCCCCAAGTCCCTAATTACTAATTCCGTACTTAATGGATTACCACCTATGTGGTAATTTGTGGGCACTTTGTTTTTCCCAAAGGGGATGCCTATGCATTTTTTGGCATTTAGCTTTAGGCCATGGCTCTGGCACCAGTTATCCATCTCTGTGAGACCCTTTTGGAGGATGCTTGTGTCAGCCGGAGAGTCAATTACAGCACCCAGTTTGCAGTCATCTGCGAACTTGGTCAGCCATAGTCCACCCGTGTTAGCCTGTACCTCGGAGAAATATATACCGAACAAGAGAGGTCCCAGGACTGAGCCTTGTGGAACACCACTTGTAACTGGTTTAGAGTCTGACATGGCACCTGCTATTCTGACCTTGTGGGTTCTATCTCTGAGCCAGTTTGCAACCCATCTTGTGACATAGGGGTTGATATTTAAGCTGGTGAGCTTATTTATGATGCCCGAGTGGGGTATTGTGTCGAAGGCTTTTGCGAGGTCCAGGTAGGCTGTGTGGACTACCTTCCCTTCATCTATGGCTTTGGTAACTGTTTCAAAGAAGTCGACCAGGTTCAAGAGGCAAGAACTGCCCTTAACGAAGCCGAATTAGGTAGGATCCAGTGTCTGGAGGTTCCCAATGTCTTTGTTTATGATTTCCATGATGATACGCTCCATAGCTTTGCAGACCAGGCTAGTCAGGCTTATAGGGCGATAGTTTCTGGGGTCTGTTGTGGCACCACCTTTGTGGAGTGGGACCACTGTTGCTGTACACCATTCCTTAGGTACATATCCTGTAGTAAGGCTGAGATTGAACAGTGACTTTGTATGAGGGTTTAGTTCTTCTTGGAGCTCGTGTAAGATGCAGCTCGGGACACCGTCTGGTCCCATTGATACTGTGTTTTTTTGCTTTGGAGAGGGCAGCTCTCACCTGTTCATCTGTGATTTCAGGAAGGCTACACTCTGTTGGGAATAGACATTTGCTCTTTTGGGGGGGGAAGGGGGAGAGAAGTTTGCACTGAACCTTTCTGCCAGGATGTTGGTAATGTCTGTGGGTTCAGTGTATTTTTTGTCATTTTGCACTAACTCAGAGCATATCTGGGAGTTGCCTCCCAGGTTTCTGACATAACTAAAGAAGGCCTTGTGATTATCTTTAGTGTCTTGTGCAATTTTTCTTTCGAAGCTGGCCTTAGATGATTTTATGAGGGATCGTAGATTCTTGCTAGTACTGATCAGTGACGCCTTCCCTTTTTGGGATTTTGCTCTGTCATGTAGTAGCTTTCTCCTTCTGTTGTATAGCTTATTTATGGCCGGTGTCCACCAGACAGATCTCCTGCCTTTGGAGGAGTGAGTCTTGGTTTTATTTGGGATAGCATGCTCCATGCATTCCTGCAGGTGTCCATAGAATGCTTTTGTGAAGGATTCTGCATTTTGGGCCGTATTTTCCACTAGCCCGGGGGCTTTGAAGGATTCCACCTCAGTTTTCAGAAGTGTGATGTTTGCTTTTGAGAAGTTCTTCACCGTGGTTTCCTTGGCTAGGGGTGGGGATGGAATATGGATGTCCAATGAGATTTGTTTATAGTTTGATCTTACCAATGAGGGGTATACCTCTGGTGTGGAACATAGAGACCCCATGTTGGTGATGATCAGATCCAATATGTTATCCCCTCTTGTGGGAGTGGTGACCAATTGTTCCATAGCATTTGAGTTTATAAATTCTAGGAACCGTTGGGCGTGGGTGTTTGGGCTTGAGTAGTTTTCCCAATCGATGTTTGGGTAGTTGAAGTCACCCAGTATAATAGTGTTTGGAGAGACCTTCATATTCTCCAGTGTTCTCAGGAAAGCCGAGTGAGGTTCCTGGGTTTGGGAGGGTGGTCTGTAGCAGGCTACAAACTGAAAGGCAGTTTTTCCCACTGTTAGTTGCACATGGATGGTCTCCGATGCCTCATGTAGTGCCACTAACCTGGAGGTGTGGGTATCTTTGATAAATATGGATACTCCCCCTCCTTTTGTGGTTCAGTCCGAGTTTTGGGGCCGGAAAGCATGGTATGAAGTGTAACCTGTTAGTGCTGGGGTGCTCTTGGGAGCCTTGAACCAGGTTTCTGTTACTGCACAGATATTGATATTCTCCATACTGAGGAGAGTCTTGAGTGCGTGCATCTTGAGGTTTAGACTTCTGGCATTGAGCAGCATTACCCTTAGTTTTTTTTTCTTTGTGTTGTCTATGGGGGTGGGTTTGTCTTTTGAGCCTTTCCTAAAACAGGCACTATGGGGGAGGCAAGAGCCTTTGCCAGTATTAGAAAACCCAGGGGTGACAGGTGCAAGCCGTCCCTAGCGAAGCAACATGGCTTGTCGAGCATGTCATCCCAGGCTGACAGACACTGGATCCCCTTTGAATGACACCAATACTTTAGCCAATTGTTAAAATTGATCATTTTGTCTTTATACTGTGGCATCATTCTTGTTGAGGGTAAGATGCTGCTCAAGGTCAGGGTCATACCGGCCTGGGCTACATGATCAAAGAGCTCCTGTACATCTTTTTTTCACACCAGCATGGACAATGACAGAGTCATATTTGTACTTGCTTTGGAGTGACCTGAGTGCTTGTGTTATGTGGCGGATCCTGGCACTCGACAGGCAGCTTACAGTAACCTTCTCCTTGTTCAGCCTGGTGAGTGGGATGTCAGTGTGTCTGACAATAGAGTCACCTATTACAAATGTATTAGGTGTGTTGTTTAGCCTTAAGGGCTGTGACTGTGTGGCACACTGACTTTGTGAGCTATGTGCTACGTGGATATTGTTTCGTGGTAGGTGTTGCTTGGATGTCTGCTTTGGAGGTCTCTGCTGCTTAGGCAGATTTTTATTTAGAGCCTCTGAGTATGTTTTTGTGTGTTTATGTGTTTGGTTTGCTGATACGATAGGTCTATGTGAGACTGGATTTGTGGTGTGTGTGGTTACCTTCCCCTTCTGACAGGCTGTGCCAGTACTGAGTTGAGAGAGCTTAGCCTCCAGTTTGGCTATATAGTTGCATCTCTCACATATATTTGAGCTTGTTGGGAGGAGGAGAGGGTGGTCTGTATATATAAGGCAGTTGTAACATTGCCTCAAGATTCCCAGATTCACCAGCTGGACTGGAGAGTAAACTCGAAACTGACCTTTGGACATGCCTGAATAATATAGGGAACTACTTATTGACTGATCAGAAAGAACTAATAGGGAGCAAGTGCTTAGAAGGAGTATAAGAGGATGTAGAGCTTTAGTTTGTGTTTACCTATGAGATTACTTATACAAGCAAGTGCTGGGCTTTAGAATGAAAATAGAGTGCTTAATTAGACATTTAGAGCAGTTCTAAGGGAAAAAGTGAAGAGCAGACTTTGTGGAGCCGGGAATAGTTTAAACCTGTTTAAGCGGCGCTGCCCGACGCTGCTCTGTGCGCAAGACCGTGCAAAAAGAGAGTTGCAGGGTTTTAAGAGAGAGAGAGAGATCAAGGAGTTTAGAATTGACCCAAAATGGCCAATAAAACTACAGCTTCTAGGCAGTAACCACTCCTACAGGGACAGGCAGGCTGCTCAGTGATAACCACTGCCACTGGTGAACACAGAGACTTCCCTTTAGCCCAAGCAAGCACCGACCTCCAAGAAACTTACAAACAGTTCAGAACAGCAAATCTGTAACTGAACTTTCGTAAATTTCAGAAAGTGGGAAAAAAGCAAGATTTTTTTTGTTTTTTCTTTTTTTGTTTTAGTTTAAAGGTAGCAGAGATACACAAGTAGCAAAATATTCACAACAGTGCTATAAATGACCCCACACTTGAGTGCTAGGCCAAAGTCAGGTAAACTGCAATTTTAAGAGAAAAAAAAGATTGTAAATTAAGTGCAACACAGGAAATGCAGTAAACAGGCTCTAGATGTGTTCTAAATACTGTTTCTAATACAGATATAAACTTTAGCAAGCCAGAAAATGCCGAAAAGTAGGCAGCAAAGCAGTAATTCTAAACAAAAATTCAGAAGAAAATACTTAAAATCTTATAATAATTTTAGACCTATATTTGTACTAGTTTTGCAGTTAAGTATGATTCCCTTAAGGAGAAGTCCACCAGACTGGAGCTAAAACTGATCTAATATTATGACACATACGGTGGTTTATCTCTGTTTTATTTGAGAACTTGTATTCACTGTGTGATATGACATTGCAGTCTCAGTTATTTACTGGCATTTCTATAAACATTTGTAACTATGTTTATTATCTATTTATCCCTTTTGATTTCAAACACTGTGGATATGGCTTGGCTTTATACTTTAAGGAGATGCACTTTTGATGTAACAATATGTGTACAGTATTTGCTGTGTAGATCTGCATAATGTATAGATACACAACTCTTGAATACTACATGTAGAACTGTACTGGAGAAAACAGGATAAGGTCTGTTGAAGTCTCTGTCCCATGGCAGGTGCAACAGCTTCCGGGCAGGAGGTCTGTGTCCCTTCTTTTTTTCTAGGTAACTCCTTGTCTTAACTAAATTAAAAACTTGATTTTAAATAGTAGGTCCCACTACAATGCTGGTTGATGGCTGGCATCTTAATCATCCTCTTTTCTCCTGGCGGTGCCTCCCTGTATTGATTCAGCAGGTGATCTGTGGAGATTCCAGGTGATTAGAAAAGAAAACATTCATTCTCATCTCAGTGCACGTACTTCAATACTTCATCCATAACAGTTGTTTTTTGGATAGGTTAAACCCTATGAGATGGCATTTTCATGTTTTCCTCCCATCTCAGAGAGAAGGGACCATCCTTGAGCCTGGCTGCAAGGTAGTTCCCCAGAATAGGGATGGTGACCTTTCTTTGGAGACCCACCCTTTCACTTCATAAGGGAATACAATTCTCTCTTCTCTAAGCTTCCTAAGCAAGGTGGAGGGGCTTGAACTGAGCTGTCTGAGTGCATGGATCTCAGTCCTTTTTTTGTCATAGTGGCTCGCAGCCATCAGTCTTGGTGCCCTAATGTCCTTTCCTTAGCTCGCTGCCTGATGACTGAGATAGAGCTTCGAGAATCAACCGTTGCCTTTTGGCACTAAGAATCCTTCTCCAGCTGGGAAGGGTTGCTCATGGTCAGGCTTCTAACCACCTCCTTTCTGGTTTAGAGTTTTGATCCCAAGAATATTGCTCAGTTCTGTGGGATTTGGCAGTGGAGGCTGTGATCCACAGGGAAGTCTCCTAATAGTCCCAGCAGGCTTTATTCTACAGGATAGTGAAGGGGTAATGAACACCTTTTCAGTCACTACTTGAGTTCCCTGTCTTTGCTAGAGGCCTGTGGCAGGGACTAAATTCAGTTCCAGGCTGATGAGATGGTTCCATGATGTAGGTAGGAGGGTATTACCAAATCTCAGCACTTGACTCTTGAGGCACCTATGTTGGGGGAGGTCTTGAACATTGGAAATAAAAAAACAAGTAATCTCTGTGGTATCCCTGAAGTCTCAAAACAACCCACTAAACAAGTGTAGTGGGTCCAGAAATAAAACAGTGGAAGAAATGTCTCTGTGTGGAAGATTTTCAGTCCATATGTCTCTAGTTAACCACTGTATATTAATCCGACCAGACAATAGTAGTAGGCATAGCGAACTTAAACTCGTCTTAAGTAAAAAAAAAAAAAAATAATAAAAAATATATAATTGTACAGATGTACTAAGTATTCAAAAGTAATCCAAGCAAGGCAGGCAGTCTGTTTCCAGTCAAAAATCCTTTATTAAGTACACAGACAAGCGATCCAAGTAAAACAAAAATAGAGTAATAGTTTCCTCACAAGCTTTCTAAATATATATATATATATATATATATATATATATATATATATATATATATATACATACACTTTTTATCAGGCAAGGGAGTGGTTTATTGTGCTGTAAAACAGTGTTATTGGTACACATGTTAAATTCACACCCCTTCCCCCATCTGTGTGACATTCGAGCTGGCCCTGCCCTACTTAGTAGCTGTCATAATACTATATAACCCTTATGTACTTTAAATAAAATTTATAATGATGTGGTACCTCTTATTTAACCAGATTAAGTAGATTATTAAGTCTGTGATTTTATCCAAGACAATATACTACATGGCTGGAAATATATCAACCTTAGTCCATTTGGCAATCAAAAACTATATATACATATACACTTTGCATGTAAAAAATCAATTGTAAAATCATATTCTATTTTCATAACCTATTGTTAACAAAGATCGCTTTCGTCCTTCTAGACTTCTTCAGGTCTCTGTACAAGAACCCTAAAAACTATCTATAAAAATATATATAATTGTATAATTAGTTAGTATTGTTATTACACATCATTTTGAATAAAGTGGAAAAAAGAGAACCAGAAAAAGAAAAAAATAATAAGAAAAAAATTACAACTGATTTAAAATGCTATTTAAAACCAACTGGTAGAATAAAATAAAATAAAATAAAATAAAATTAGTCATGTAAACAATGTGGCAATTTTCTAAGTTCCAGTGCACTTTTAATTGAACAGTAGTAGTTTAGTCCAGGCTTCCTAAAAGAGTTCAGCTTTAATTGCCACATGAGTTCATGTTTCTCCAGAAAATTCAGAATGTCTCCTTCAAGATCAACCATGTCTATGTGATCCAGGATCTGGAACTTATAACCTGTGTGTCTTTTATGAAGAGAAAGGTATTTGGCTAGTGCATTATTTTTACATCCAGAGTGGATTTCTGACAGATGACATGAAATCCTACGCTTCAGTTTATTTAACAGTCTTGCCCACATAGAATGCATCATATTCATTGCACTGTGCCCTGTAAATTACTTTTCATAGGTTCATAGGTTGGTACTAGGCTATCAGCCCTAGGGCCTATACAAGCCTAGCCAAACAATTCCCTGGATATTTCTTCCCACAATATTTACTTCCCTGGATCCCTGTCTAGCAAGGCGACTTACATGATCCTCGGGGTGAATTTCCTATCTCCCATTCAATCATCAAGGTTCCTTTTGAAGAGGGCCAAGGAGGCGCTCTGCTTAACATGTATGGGCAGTCTATTCCAGAGTCTGGGGTGTCTCTGGGTCAGGAACCTATCCCTCCAGCATGTTTTGTTCATTGTGATGACAAGGTTTAGATCCCTGGAGGGTGTGGCTCTGACAGATTGGGATTTCTTTAAGTGGAGCATGTGCAACAGCTCAGGGTTTGACATGGCCTTGTATGTTAAGCAGAGATCTCGTTTGAGTAGATGATATGCCACAGAGTATAGCTTTGTAGTGTTACAGTAACCCCCTGCAATGGTCTTAATCATTTTCTTTAAATAAGGGCAATAAAAGCTATCACCTTGCTGTATAAATATACAAAATGTACAATTAGTTTCACATCTTTTAGTGTTTCTCTCATATGGTCTAGGTTTAAATTCAACAAAACTTCTAATGTTCCTGGCCTTCATATAAACGAAGGATGGGGCTTCACATAAGATGTTAATCAGAAAAGGGTTTCCTGTAACAATGTCCCAGTTTTCTTCAATAACTTTTTTGATACTGTGATAATCCAAAGTGTATGTCAGGATGCAGCTCTTTTTGCATGTGTTATTCTCTGTGGAATTTCTTAACATTCTCCTACTGGGGAGGTCGAGTGAATGTGCTTCAGTCCTTTTCAGTTTTATAATGGGTTCCAGGATGTTTTTTAACATTTTTCTTTCATAGCCTCTCACTAGAAAATCATTCTCAAAGTTGCTCAGGTTTCTCAAAAATGGTTCCATCTCTGTGGTAATTCTAGCTAATCTGTAGCCTTGGGACTACACTACATTATACTTGTTTTTTGTAGGATGTAGACTTTTACTGTGGAGTAATAAGTGAACCCTCCTTGGCTTTCTGAATAGATCAGTGATGATTCTGTTATTGTTGGTGTCCTTGGAAATCTGTATATCTAAGAAAGTGGTTGAAGTATAGCTATGGGAAGAGGTAAACTTCAGGAAGGAGGTAGTTTGATTGAGGTAAGTGATAAAATCTCCAAGCTGCAAGTTGCCACCTTCCCACACACAATAAAGATGTCATCAATAAAACGTAAATAGCATGTAATATGCTGCATGTAGTCTAACACAAAATCCTTCTCCCACTTGCCCAGGGCTATGTTAGCTATGCTGGGAGCCATGGCAGCCCCCATTGCTAAACCAGTTTTTTTGTATGTAGTGTTTGCCATTGAAAGTAAAGAAAGTGAAGTCCAGTACAAGATTAATGAGCTTGCTTAACTTTTGCAGTTGTGCTTGTGTACCTTAATTATGTTTCTTAAAATACTCCATAGCTGCTGTTATACAGTAATTGAAAGGGAGCACTGTGTACAAGGATACTTTATTCAAAATGATGTATAATAACAATACTAATTATACAATTATATATATTTTATAGATAGTTTTAGGGTTCTTGTACAAAGACCTGAAGAAGTAACTGATTTTTTTTACATGCAAAGTGTATGTATGTATATATATATATATATATATATATATATATATATATATATATATATATATATATATATATATATATATATATATAATTTTTGATTGCCAAATGGACTAAGGTTGATCGTCTTGGATAAAATCACAGATTTAATAATCTACTTAATAACTGGTTAAATAAGAGGTACCACATCAATATAAATTTTATTTAACGTACATAAGGGTTATAGTATTATGACAGCTACTAAGTAGAGCAGTACCAGCTTGAAAGTCACACTGATGGGGGAAGGGATGTGAATTTGACATGTGTACCAATAACATTTTATTTTACAGCACAATAAACCACTCCCTTGTGAGATAAAAAGTATATATATATATATATATATATATATATATATATATATATATATATTTAGAAAGCTTGTGAGGAAACTATTACTCTGTTTTTGTTTTACTTGGATCGCTTGTCTGTGTACTTAATAAAGGATTTTCGACTGGAAACAGACTGCCTGCCTTGCTTGGATTACTTTCAAATACTTATTAATTCTGTACAATTATATATTTTTTATTATTTATTTATTTTTACTTAAAACGAGTTTTAAGTTTGCTACTTCTACTACTATTGTCTGATCTGATTAATATACAGTGGTTAACTAGAGATATATAGACTGAAAATTTTCCACACACAGAAGTTTCTTACACTGTTTTGAACATTGGGAATAATCTAGCATTTCTCACTTTTCAGGTCTAGTGACCCAGTGGGATAAGTTTATTTGTGCCAGTTTTCAGAGTGGCGTTGCCTGAGTGTATTGGCTTCATTCTTAGGGCCCTGGAAAAGGAAAGTGGCCATCTGTGTCTCCTCTCTTCCTTCCCTATTTGTTCTGTAAAGGTCATATTTTTTTTAAGTGCACGCTCCCTTTCCTGGTCCATTGTTAGGGGTTAGGATAAGAGAAGGAGCATTGGACCTTGCTCCATGGGCTCTTTACTGCCTTATGTGGATAAATTCCCTCCTTTGAATTGCATGACAGCATGCAGTAGTGCGGCACATGTGATTGTTCTAAATCCCTTTTGAGAAAACTCTTTTCACTCCGTTTTTGAATGTTAAGAATTATAGGTAATCTTATCAGCTGTTGTATGTATATGTATGTACATATGTGTGTGTATTTATATATATGTGTATATATATATATATATATATATATATATATATATATATATATATATATATTGGTCTACTTTGTTAAATCGAAAGTACGTTTCATCGAACCATACTTTGTCAAACTCATTTCCGCGAAAGTGCATTCCATCGAAAATGCACTTTTGCAGAATAAAATAATAAAAAACTAAAAAAAATAACATACTATACAGTATTATGCAGGGGGCTCCGCCCCCCACACCCTCCCTCCTTTAATATTCTCACTCCTAAATCGCACTACAGTGAGGAAAAGGGAATATTCCCTTATCCCCACTGTACTACGGTCTCAACAAGAGTTTCCGTAGTTGTACATCAACGGTATACATTAATGTACAACTAATGCTACATGCAAACGGCATGTTTTTTATTTGATTTCTTTAGCGAAAGTGCATTTTTGACAAAATGCACTTTCGCTAAAGTAATTTTGACAAAGTACGGTTCAATGAACCGTACTGTCAACAAAACAAACAGGACCCGTATATAAATATATATGTGTGTGTATGTGTGTGTGTGTATATATATATATATATATATATATATATATATATATATATATATATATATATATATATATATATATATAAATATAGGGAGAGAGAGATTTTTTTTTAATATTTAAACAATAACTCATATATTGCTTCATCTGTTTTTCTTTTTAATTGAACACATCATAGCAGTTAGGTACCAGTATAAAAAAATATATTATTGTACCTACTAATTTAAAAATAAATGACTCATCTAGCCTGTAAGATGTTAATGGCCCAGATTAATACAAAGTGTAGTAGGTGGTTTCTCCACTCTTAATATTTCCCCCACCCCACAAGACGCTTTCACGTTGGAAGAATATGGGGTATTAAGAGTACTGGGTAGTGGGTCTTTCATAAGTTCATGAGAGATTACTAGGCTAATGGCTTAAGATACCTTACAAGCCTAACCAATATAACCTGATTGTACTAATATATGGCCCCTAGGAGCAAGAGGATGGCATGGGTTTGTCCCTGTGCTTTGAGTATGTTACAGATTGTCCCTGTCCATAAGGGACATAGGCACTACCCCACGTGAATGTTCGCTTCCCTGTCCATTGATCCAGATAGCATTTAAAAGTGCCAGGGAGGGGCTCTGCTTAATATGAATAGGTAGCCTGCTCCAAAGAAGGGGAAATGTCTGAGACAATCTGTCTCTCCAGCATATTAAGAATACAGGAATTAATCTGAAGTATTTTTGCAGCAGCCAGATAATATCACCATGGATGGGCTCTGACTCAGTGTCTGCTTTTGGACTATTTACATTAAAACATAATATTATGTTAGAAATTTGGGAATGATTCTGGGCAGAAAGCTTTTGTGAACATCCTGTGCCTTAAAGAATATTTCTTTAAGCGAGTAAAAATCCTATTCTTTCCCCAAGTATATAAACAAGTAATTTTGTAATGATTTTTTTTTTATTTTAGCTGGAAAAGGAGGGGCCTGCAGTTAATACTTAACATCACAATTAACATATTTGTAAAATTACTTTGAAAACTGAAAAAATGTGGATATATTGTAATTAATTTTTACGAATGTGCATATGATGTACTGCTCACATCTTTATATCACTGAATTTCAGCTAAGATCAAGAGAATCTGTGAACTTCTCACTTAAATGCCAGAATACGGCTTTGCATGCTCCTTGAAGGAATAATGCTGTTTCCTAAGTATTTATAAAAATACTAACCAAATGAAAATGTTTTAAAAAATATAAAGTTTGCAAAATTCATAACATACATGTAAGCCAACAGTGTGGTACACAGCAATGAGGGAAGCTATAGCATACTGGCAAGGCTTGATGCTTTCTGAAAAAAGTGAATTAGGAGTTGAGAATCTGAAACATGCACTCTCACTTAACTGCACCTTGTGGTTAGCAAGTATCAGCAGTATGATATATTGATAACGGTGAAGCCATCTTCTGTTTAGGGAGATGTACATATCAGGCATATAATTGTACATTGCATTCAGCAGGGGAAATAAGTCACAATAGAAAGGGGGAAAAGACATTACTCATCAGATTAATTATACTAACAGTTTATTATAAGGGGTTCACTCATTTTACCTTTTGAAGAGCGCCCTTAAATCTGCAGTTTTTTTTTATCATAGGAGGTTACTAGGCTATTGGCCCTGAGGCCCTTTATAAACCAAGCCAAGAGTTTAGCCCATGTTTAGACAAGTCAGCACCCAAAGCCCCTGTCCAGCAGGGACACAGGTGGACTCCCAGGGGTGTATTTTCAGTTTCCCATCCAGTTATCCAGGTTGTGCTTAAAAAGGGATAATGAGGTACTCTGATTGATGTGGAGTGGCAGTCTATTCCACAGATGGGGGAGTCTCTGGGACACAAATCTGTCCTGCCAACACGTCCTACTGATATCACAGATCAGGTCGAGGTCATGCATACAGGTTGCTTGAGTGGAGCTTGACTTGTGGATATGCAGCAGTCCAGTCAAGACGGGGTCTGAGATTGCTTTGAATGCCAGACAGAGGTCACCTCTGAGGAGTTTGTATGAAACTGAGTAGAGAGACAGGGCTTTTAGCCTATCTGTGTAGGATAGATGTTTGAGGCCCTGGATTCTCCTGGTGAGGAACCTCTGTGGTCTCTCCAACTGCTGCATGTGCTTTACGAAGTACATGCCGAAGGGGACATTATACTCAATAATTGGTCTTATAAGGGAAGAATACAGGGATGTTATGACCTCTTTGTCCCTGGATGAGATACCCTTAATTATGAGGTGGGCCATATAGAAAGCTTTCCATACAACAGAAGCAACATGGTGGTCAAAAGTCAGGTTGCTATCAACCTGGGTGCCCAAATCCTTCACTACTGATTGTGTACTTAGGACGTTGTTATTAATGTGCTAATATGTGAGGATGTCACTCTTCTCAAAGGGGATGATGATGCATTTTTTGGCATTCAGCATGAGGCCATGTTTCTGGCACCAGTCATTTGTTTGGGTGAGACCCTCTTGGAGGACATCCACATCACTTGGGCAATTGTTGACTGTGCCCAGCTTGCAGTCATCTGCAGACTTGTTCAGCCTTAGCCCACTGGTTTTGGCCTGCATCTCAGAGAAGTATATCCTGAATAACAGAGACGGTGTTTGGCATGATGACTTTAAGAAGGTGTCAAAGTTTGTTTTACCAAAGTACTAGTTAAAGTGATGTGGATGTTGTACTAGATGACTGTTAAACTGTTATGAAAAATGAAGAAAAACTTTTAATAAGTCCTGATGTGTCCAGAAATTCTGTCTGTGACTTGCTGAGGAAACTATCACTGACTAAAAACTTTTTGGCTACCTATGTATCTACTCTAATCCTGGATCTTGCAAATTATCTCCTGATACTTCCTTGCATCATAAACTTTGATTTGCCAGAAAGAACAGTTTTTCAAAATTCTTCTCAGCAGTCCTCAGTAGAGGAGAGATTTTTCCTGTACTTTACAACTTATGACATCATTATGGATGTGTGAAATTATTGTTTCAGCTTAAGTCTAAAGCAAAGACTTGAACAAAAGCTAAAATATAGCTTTAGGAAGAGAGACATTTTTCCTGCAAAATTAAATTGGAAATAGGTTTAGCTTATCAGCTAACTGTGCTGCTTTTGACTATATCAGTTAAAATTTCCAGCATGATCAATCCTGCCCCTTCAAGGCAATACCAGTCAGTAGACCCTTGCTCTAATGAATGAGTCTTGAACAAGCAAATACCAGTGGGTAGCAATGTGCAGGACTGCAAGTCTTCTAGTATAGCCTTACCATGAAATCAGCATCCAGACAATGATTCAGACTGGGTAAATCTAACAAATGCTGTGCATTGACAGCTCTTAAAATAACTTACTTAGAGCTTTGTTGACATAAAGAGATGACTATGACCTATTCAATCTCCTGTTGGTGCTGGCATGGCAAAGGAGAGGAAAGATGAAGCTTAACTCTCTTGCCTGTCTTGTGGGGTGGTGGAAGGGTTGTACAGGATATGCTGGAAGCATGAGCATGTCTGTCATGCATGGTATTACTGAAGGTCATGGAAATCAGTTGCAAGCATGTGAGTGGCTCCAACCAAGGGTTATGTCACCATAGAGCTAGACATTTCCCTTGTAGTCTCCCATTGCACACTGGCACACAAAACGAGCATGGTGCAGCCAGTACATTTTGGGCATTAGAAAATCCCATTCCACTCACTAGTGATGGCCACTGTTAGCTGTACCTAACCCTTGTCCACAGGGAAAAAGTGGACTGCCTGGGAGGAACAAATAGGCCAGTTGAGCGGCAGAGTGGGAGGCAGGCTTTATAGTCGAGAGGACAAGAGCAAAAAAAAAAAGTTGTTGAAGATGCAACACTTCTGATGTATCAAGGCTTAATGATTCCATGAAAGGCTTGTTCCTGCCTACTTGCTGCAGAAAATAATGCTGTATTCACTAACCATGTTGATATTGTTAGTTTCTTGTACCATGCTTTTAATAAAGGGTATAAATACATTTTTGACATTTAGCTTTTCAATATGCTGAGAGCATAAACGGCATTAATGAATGCTGCATCTCTTCTAGCCAAGTATACAAGTCATTTTGATAGAGGTATAGCCACACTAGAGGAGCTTTTGCTGTTGGGAACTGTGGAGCAAAGCTTAAGCTAAAGTTTCTATACTAGTTATGCTTTCCTTTTTGTTTCTAAATAGAAAACTGCTGAATATAATTCTGGAGTATACAAAGTTTTTGAGAAAATAATGTCCCCCACTGCCATATTTAATAATGTCCAATGTTTAGTCTTGGAATAAAAAAAATTTTAATCTTGCATTGATTTTGCCACTCTCTGATGTAGTATACCAGGAAATTATTTTCCTTTCTTTAGCAGTACCCTTATAGGTTCACAGGTTGTTACTAGGTTAATAACCAATAGAGCCCTTACAAGTCTAGCTGCTCATCCCAAACCATTTGGGTCCTGAGTGTGGAGGTAACTAAGGATTTGTATGGGGGGGATGTTAGGATAATAATTTTCTTATTGATGGCCTCTGACACTAAGGGACATGGGGGCCAGAGATGGGGGTACATTTCAGTTGTCAAGGTTTCATTTGAATAGGGTCAGGGATGAGCTCTGTTTTACATGGAAGGGGAGCCTATTCCATAATGTGGAGATCCTTTTGGACATATATCTGTCTCTTTCCAACATGTTCTGTTTGTTACAAGCGAAGTTCAGATCCTTGGATCTAGTGTTTTTGGTGCTGTTTGTTTTATGCATATACAACAGATTTATCAGTAATGGGTCTGAGGAAGCCCTGTAAGCCAGGGAAAGATCACCACTCAGCATCCTGTAGGAGACTGTATACAGAGACATAGCTTTTAGGTGATCAGTGTAGGACAGGGTGTTCACGCCATTAATTCTCCTGATGAAAAACCTTTGTGTGTAGTCTGACTGTTGCAAGTGTCTGGTTAAATACATATCAAAGGGGGCACTGTTTTCAATGATAGGTCTGATAAGGGCCATGTAGAGTGGTACTATAACTTCCTTGGTCCTGGATACTGTATCCTTACCTATAAATTGAGCGACATAGAATGATTTTCTTACTGTCTTAGCTACATGTTGGTCAAAGGCTAGATTGCTGTCTACATATGTTCTCAGATCCCTAAGGGTTGTTTTATCAATGGAATAATAAACTTGGGTTGACAGTTTCCCAAACGGCATTATAATGCATTTTTCAGCATTGGTGTTTAGGCCATGGCTTTGGCACCAGTTATTTGTCTGTATTAAACCCTCTTGCAAGATGTTGGTATCTCAGGGGAAATCTATAATAGCTCCCAATTTATAGTTTGTGAACTTGGTGAGCCAGAGACCTTGAACATTAGCCTTGACTTATAAGAAGTAGATGTCAAAATGTCAAATAGGAGTGGGCCCAGCACAGAGCCCTGGGGTGCTCTGTTGGTGACCTCTCCCTTGGTAGAGGTGGTCTCATTGATCCTGACTTCTTGGATCCTGTCTGTCAGCCAGGCAGCAATCCAATGAGCTATGTAGGGATTTATGCCTAGCTCAGAGATCTTGTCAGCATTGTTGGAGTGGGGAATGGTATAGGTCAAGATACGCAATATGCACTTGACTATTGCATTGGTGACCCTCTCAGAAAAGTCTGCCAAGTTAAGAAGGCATGACCTTCACTTAAAGCCAAATTGGGATGGGTCTGCTTTCTCTAGGTAGCCAATATCATTGTTTATCATTTCCATGCTAATTTGTTCCATTGTTTTGCATATTAGGCTTATTTGACTGATGGGTGTTTAGTTCCCTGGATCAGTTGGTGGTCCCCCCTTGTGGGGGGGAATGACTGTTATGGTCCTCCATTCACTTGGAATGTAGCCTATTTCCAGGCTGTAGTTGGAGTGCCTCAAGTGGTCCTGATAGGTTGTGTTTTAGACTGTTCAGAAGGCAACTGGGGATGTTGGGACTTGTGGAGGCAGTCTTCTTGGCTTTAGCGAGTGCTGCCAGCACCTGGTCTTTGCTAATAGGTTGGAGGGGGATTTTTACCTGGTGGACAAGTGTTGGGGAGTGAAGTTTGAGCTGAATTTATCAGCGAATAGATTTGCTATGTCATACTGATCAGTGAAAGTGGTATCATTCATCACTAGTTTAGTGTACTGCTGCATGTTACCTTTAAATTTCCAGATAGTCGGAGAAGACCTGTGATCGTCCTTAGCCTGTGATGCTATCTTGACCTCATAGTTGGTCTTGTTGGACTTAATTAGGTCTCTTAGCCCCTTACTTAGCTGTATAAGAGAGCACTTGTCTTTAAGGTAGCTGCTGTTCCTGATTTTTGGCCACGAGTTTTCTTCTTCTATTATATATATGTTTGAGAGAGGATTCCACCAGTGAGGTTTTTTTTTTTTTTTTGTGTTTGCTTTGGGTTTACTTCTGGTAGGTACGGCAGCCTCTATGCAGCCATTCACATGTTTGTATAGGGTCTCTGTGAATAATTCTGCATCGGTAGCTGTGGTTTCAGGGTTAAGGGAGCCTTGAATTTTGACAAACTCACTTAATAGGATGTAGTTTGCCTTTGAATAGTGCCTAACTGTTACTGGTTTATTCGGGTTATACTTGGTTTTTCAGCTTGATTTTTACTTCAAAGGAGACCGCTTCATGATCCAACCTCACTACTGAGGACGTGATATGGGAGGGATGCAATGATGTCGCATGTTGAAGAGTACCAGCACTTGTATGTTTAATCCTGTTGTTGGAGTGTGCACTGTCTGTTCTAAAGTGTTTATGTTAAAGTCCAGGAAGCATTATATGTGTGAGTTTGAGGCAGTGTAAATTTCTCAGTCTGTAGAGGGGGTAGTTAAAATCACCCTTGAACAGGGTGACTCTAAGGGCATAGATGAATATGCTAAGGGACCTTACTTATGGTGACTTGCAAGTGGATGAGCTCTGTGTACTTGCAAGTGGATGAGCTCTGTGTTATCATCCTGTTTGACCAACCTTGAGGTATATTTATAGCTAATGTAGATTGAGCCACCTCCATCTTTGCCCCTATTCTGTGCTGCTGTTGGTCTAACTGTGCAGAAGGCTATGTAGCCTTGTAGTGATGGAGTACTTTAAACCAATTCTCTGTCATGGCACAGATGCCTTCATTCTTCAGAATTAGGAGGGTTTGAAGGGTGCAGAGATTTTTGTTTAGGTTCCTAGCATTAAGCAGTAACACCTTAAAGTTGCTTGGAGACTTTTTCACTATGTTGATAGTTTTGTCTTTTTGACATTGTCTAAAAAAAGGTTCTAAGGGGGTGGATAAAGTTTTAGCCAATATCGAAAAACCTGCAGCAGACTGGACCAGCCCATTCTTCACAAAACAACGTGGTCTGTTTGCCATGTCCTTCCGTGATGACAGATGTTGGATCCCCCTGGAGTGACACCAGAAACTAAGCCAGTTATTAAAAATCACACATGCTAGTACTCAGATCATTAAACTTAGATCATACTATTGTGTGATGGACATCATTTCTTTGCCACAGGCTTGACCTACATATGTAAACATGCAAAATGAAAAGGATGAAAACAGTACAGTATTGTATTGTATTCTCTATTTATTTCTGCTGTTTTCTGCAAAATTAAAGTGGCTTTCTTTTCTTGTTTTTGTTAAACAGAGTATATTTTTATTCACAGTTGTAGTGGTACTGCTGATGATGAGTTGTGAGCTTTATCTGCTTATTTCATTTCAGTTTATTTTGTTTAACTTTTCAGATAACATTGATACCTAAATATGCATGTACATTTATTTATCACAGAATGAAAAGTTGGAAATAATTTGTATAACTCCTTGTAGGTTTCATCCATCTCTCCTTCTGTTTAGTAAACCACTTTTCTTGGTGAAGCTTGCAGTGGTATAAAACTCATCTGAGAAGACCAGACCCTTCCTGTTCTCAATGACAGTTCACATTTCATCCTATGGGATCCACGGGTATTTCTGGACAACCTGAGAAGTATAATCTCCAGCATATTCTAGGTTTGCCTTAGTGCTTACTTTCAGATACGTTTGGTACACCTCCAAGTAAGAGCCATCCTTATTAAATGTCAAGACGAATTTAGCTGACTACTGTGAACCCATAAAAGCTGCAACTTGACTTTAAGATCCTACCATATTGCTTGGCTCCCTCACTCTTTCATGGAGAATGAGCCCAGCAAGCCAACGAAGGAAAATTAGTTCCATCACTCACACCTCCAGTCTCGTTCTTTCATTTTGTACTGAAAGCACATGACATCAGGTGATGACGGGGACATAAACTAGAGTCTTACTTTGTAAGCGGAGCTGGCCTTATACAAAGGCCAGCTAGGCATCCCATGGCACCATTCTTCCAGGGGTATATTTCCACAATTATTTATTTCTTTTTTTAGAGCAATAAAATGCAGTTTCTTTGCTTCAATAAATAAATAAATAAAATGTTTAAATGTCCTGAGGTGCCCCTGTTTAAAGAAAACATGCCTATAGCATTCAAGTCTCATTATACTTGAACTTGCAGAAAAGCCCACGCAGTACAACAATGGGAGGATATTATGTATAGCTCCCAAATATGCAACATCTAGAAGATTTAGGATTTTTGCTTGGAAGAGTATGCGTAGGTATTTTTATACCCCAAGAAGACTCGAAAGAATTTTTGCTCAGGTAGATTGCAAATGTTGGAGGAATGATGGAATGTTGGTGGAATGATGGGGAAGAAAGAGGCAACTGGGAACATATCTTTGGGAGTGTATGAATTGGCAGACTGTAAAAACTCCCTGAAGACTACTCTGTCAGAATACTGGATGAGCAAATTGATGTAACTAAGAAAAAAAGTTTTTTTTTTTTTAATTTATTTATTTATTTGGAGCTGTGATACAGAATCTGAATCGCTTAGACATAGTAAGGCCATGCTGAGTTTAATGCTGGTGGCTGCCATAAAATCAATTACTAGAAAGTGGAAATCAAAGTCTAAACCAGCCATACTAGAAGCAGTGTATATAGTAACAGACGTAAAAGAACTGGAAGTGGGATCTTTAAAAAAAGGGTAGAAGCAAATTACATAGAATAAAAATGGGAATTGTGGTTACAATACATGCAGAATAGTGTTTTAGAGGAAGAATGAGATTTAAGGGAAGGCAGGAATAGAATTAACTAATGTTTGATTGACAATGACTGTGTAGAAGCTTATATGTGATGTATTAATGTTTGCAATTGAAAATATGTCAATATGGTTTTTCTTTTATATAAATGTAGGATTGCCTATGCCATAGGTAATAATTCAATAAATATGTTTCTTGTTAAAAAAAAAAAAAATACACATTCAAAGTGTGTCAGAATAATACATTTTTACCACAATGCCTGTATGGAGCATAATCTCTTTTTTTTTTCTTTTTGTTGTTCTCTGTTTTGCCTTAACAATATATACTACTGACTCTTAAAAACAGCCCCTGGTGTAGGGCTTCCTCAATACGATTTATTTGAAATTGTCTTCCTTATAAGGACTCAAAGAGAAAGGAAAAACACTAACCCTTGTCTGAGGACTGAACCTTGAAAATGCTCCATTCCATACAGTCATAACTGCTACTGGACCAATCCCCAGACAAGGTGTGAAGACTGGTAGAGAAGGGTGAAGGCTGCCAGCCTAGCCAGATAGAATTTTATCATTTGTAAATATAAATGTAAAATACAGGCTTGTTTCTTAAATGAAAGAAAACAATGTAAAGTGTGAACTTCAAGATTGTAGCAACATTGCCATCTGCTGTAAGAAAAACTAAGCCAAGCATTTCAAATGTTCTTTGAAATTAAAATTATGTTTTCTATGTCCTTTGAAGTTAGAATTTGGAGTCGATGAGTCTAGAGTAAGCATCCTTCCTATTGTTTTAAGGCTAAAGTTAATGACCAGAATTTATATGTGGTGAAATGTCCTTTATTGCTCTAAGTGTAAAAGAATGTAAATGCAGTTAATGTGTAGCATGGGAACTCCAGGAAGGGAGAAAAAGATGATGTAATGTTTATCAGAACTGGAGTTTCAATTTAAACAGTGAGAACCATAGATTGTTAAGCTTGTTTGTCTAGATATCCAACCTCAGCACTGCCTGTTGTCTTAAGTAAGTGTCTTTTCTTGTAGAAATAGCTAGGACTGTAAAGATTAGACTAAGTATTTTTCTATTATGTCAGAACTGTACTACTAAATTACTTTATAAGTTTCTGTGTGATCTCTGAACTCTTGAATAGCACTGTGGTGTAGTAGTAGTAGTGACTTGTGTTTTAATTATTTATTATTAAATATTTTAAAACATTTTACCTGTGACTGGTTTGTGTAGAGACAAGTTAAGCTCTAGAGTACATTGTGTATTTCTAGAGTTTATTGTACAAGGCCCCTCTAATAAGCCTTAGACTGTTTAGTCACACTTACCAATTGGATAATAATATTGCACAATAATAATTGGACACTCTTTTAAGGGCCTTTGGGTAGCTGATAATTATTAGCTGGTGGTGGCAGTAATTACTACCGTATAGTCTGGGTAAAGGGGCACAGCTGGAGAATCCATGTCAGCCTTTCCCAGGAGTGTCTGTGAAGTTGTATAAATACTTATCTCAAAGTGGGATGCGTCAGCTACTTGGGCAGGGACACGAAGCACTGGTTGGACAGAGAGGGTACTGGAGGTTCGCTTGCCAGCTAGGCTGAGATCTGGACCCTATAGCTGTGCCAGTGGGGAGTCTTATTGGGGACCTGGAGAGCAAGGGAGCAACCAGCCCCAGACTGACTGTGATCTGTGTGCGCACTTAAGGGAAATTGTACTTTACTATGTGTATTTATCCTTTCCTCTCTTATGAGATGCCCTCTCTGGTGTTGGTGGTGAGGATTGAGGCTCCTTGATTGCTGGGCCAGGGCACGGGAGTCACATGTGTTTGGCAGCAGTGGTATGTCCACACCATATATTATTTATTTGGCAAATACTAATTGTCATGTAATGGTGTGGGTAGAGTGAATCCTGTAGCTTATGTGCAGTGATCTCTTAAGGTGTTTTCTACTCTAAAACAGCCACTCAGTGAATACTCAGAGTTCAGATCACAATTGTTTTATTTTTTTTTCAGCTTAGTTAGTCAGGGTGAGTAGGCAGCATATCAGCAGAGGAGTATGGAAAGCTGACAAGGAGCCAGCTGGTGGAGACGTGCCTGGCTAGGGGACTGGTGCATGGAAACCTGACTAAGGCAGACTTGATTGCAGCCTTGGTTACAGCTGCATCAGAAAACAGCATCCAGGAGGACAATCAAACTGGCAGTGGAGATGCAATATCCTCAGAGAATGGGCAGCTCATCCTTTCTGCAGAGGACAGTCAGACTGGCAGTGGAGATACAATATCTTCAGAGAATGGACAGCTCAACCTTTCTGCAGTGGACTTAAAAATCCAGCTGGCGCTAAAGACACTTGAGTTGGAGGCCAGGCGTTTGGAGATAGAAGCCTAAGAAAAGGAGCATCAGCAGAGGCATGAGAGAGAAGTGCTGACTGTTCGCCAGAGTCATGGAGGTAATGGGGAAGGGAGTAACTGGACCCCAGAAGCACAACAGGTCAATAAATTTCTTCCGCAATTTAAAGAGGGGAATAATTTTGATAGTTTCATTCATATGTTTGAGAGGGTATGCAAACAGTATAGTCTTGACCAAAGGCTCTGGGTACGGTTCCTGACCCCCTTACTCCATGGGAAAGCTGTAACTTTTCTATCAAAAATGCCTGACTCTGTTTTGATTATACTGCTGTAAAAAAATGTCTCTTAGAATGTTTTAAGCTAACACCTAAATTGTATAGGAAAAAGTTTCATGAGCATAGACGCAAGGTAGATGAAAGTGAATATGTTGCCGAACTGAGCACTTATTTTCATAGCTGGGTGAGTGGATGTCAGGTCACCACTTTTGAAGGGCTGGCAGACCTTTTGGTGAGGGAAGAAGCCCTTAGCACTTTGCCTGAGGACATGAGGATCTGGTTAGCTGATAGACAATGTGCTACTTCAGATGAGTTGGGGAAGAAGGGAGACCTATACCTAGCAAGCAGGGCAGCCCTGCACAGGAAGGGGACCCCCAGTACTGCTCATAGGTCTAAAGGAACCCATGGAGGGCAGCACAGACTGCCCCAACAGAATCTAACAGTAGCAGGGGAAGCCACTAGTCCAGGTACATGTCCAGGAGCTAGGGTTTAATGTTTTGAATGCAACCAGTGGGGCCATGTACCATACAGGTGTCCACAGAGGCAAGGTGGGGAACCAAAGGTGAGGGAGCCAGTAAGTGGGAAAGACAAAATGCCAATAGTAGGTTGTCTTGAGACAACAGAGGTACTAAACTACCATCCTGCAGATGTCATGAGAGGGAAGGATTTGGATGAGGCAGTACCATGTACTTATGCAGTTACAAACGGTCAGGCTAGGAGACAAGCATGTGGGTCTGGTAGCCTGGGGGAGACCCAGACAGACTGCATACTTGCAGCCAGGACTGGTGAGGTGGTTACTTCAGGGAGTGAGCTACTCTGTAGCAGTGAGACTGAAGGTGAGCCCCAGCTGCTTGTGGGTACTGATGTTTCCTTGTACAGGGTAACTGCAAAGGTAGAGGTGAGTAGTAGTACCCAGGCTGACAGTGAGGCACAGCTGTCAGAGGATGCCAGACGTCCTGTGAAAGGGGAGCTGGGAAGAGTTACAAGGAGAGTTGAGACGGGCTCAGCTCTCAGACCCTACATTGCAAGGCCTGAGGCAGGTAGCTAGGGAGGCACCTGATTCTCAAGGAAAGGGGGAATCTGTATTCTGGGACAAAGGGTTACTATACAGAGAGTGAACCCCTGAGCGAGGGCTAGAAGGTGAGAGTACAGCAGTTGGTAGTGCCTAGAGTCTACCGTCTGATGCTTCTAACCATAGCCCATAATATTTCCTTTGCAGGTCATATGGGCATAAAACATACAAAGAGGCGTATTATGCAAAACTTCTATTGGCCTGGAATTTCCAGAGATGTAACAGAATACTGCAGTGCCAAAAGGTAGGCAAGGCAGGAGACAAGGTGAGAACTCCTTTGATGCCTTTGCCTGTGATTGAGGAGCCATTTCGGAGGGTAGCTAGGGATATTGTGGGTCCTCTGAGTACCCCAAGCTCCACAGGAAAAGGTATATCCTAGTGGTTGTGGATTATGCTACACAATACCCTGAGGCAGTGGCTTTCTCCTCCATTGAGGCAGAGAAGATGGCAAATGCTTTGTTAAAGATTTTCAGCAGGGTGGGTTTCCCAAAAGAAATACTGTCTGACAGAGGTGCCGATTTAATGTCAGACCTGCTGGCCTGTCTGTGGAAGTCCTGTGGGGTGAAGCACATGAAGACCACCCCTTACCCCAGACTAATGATCTTGTTGAGAGGTTAAACTCTACAATCAAGTCCATGTTGTGGGCATTTGCAGATCAGTTTAAGAGGAAGTGGGACAAATATTTTCCCCATCTGTTTGCTTACAGAGAGTTTCCCCAGGAATTCACAGGTTTTCACCCTTTGAGTTGCTGTGTGGGCATAGGGTAAGGGGACCTCTAGATTTAATTTGAGATGAGTGGGAAAGTAAGTGCGAGACACAGAAGGAGTCTGTCGTGGCATATGTCCTATACCTCAGGACAAGGCTCAGGGAACTCATAGGCTTGGCCCAGGAGAACCTGGCAAAAGCCCAACAACAGAAAAAGGTGTGGTATGACAGGAATAATCGAGCTAGAGAGTATGCTTTGAGGCAGCAGGTAATGGTTCTCATTCCTGTCAGACACAACAAGCTGCAAGCAGCTTGGGAGGGACCCTACTAGGTGGTAAGAAAGGTAAGTGATGTTAACTACGTGGTGGAACTGCTAGGCAGAAGGCAGGGGCACAAATTGTACCATGTTAACATGATGAAACCTTACCATGATAGGGAGGCCCTTGTGATGAGCATTTGCAGTGGATTGCAGGAGGAGTGTGAGGGAGATCTGGGGACTGATCTTCTCAGTGAGGCTCGGGCTGATACCTCAGTGGAAGGGGTAGCAATGTCCCAGCAGCTATCTCCTACCTAGGTTCAGGAAATCCAAGCGGTGTTGCAGGAATTTGGGGACATGTTCACTGGGAAACCAGGGTGCACCCACCTGGTGCAGAACCAGGTAGGTACAGGACCCCAAAGGCCTATTAGGCAGGCTTTTTATAGGGTGCCTGAGAGAATCAGACAGACTCTGCGGGAAGAGATACAGGAGATGTTGGAACTAGGGGTGATTCAAGAGTCCAACAGTCCCTGGGCCTCCCCAGTGGTGCTGGTGCCAAAGAAGGATGGCAGCACCAGGTTCTGTGTGGACTACAGGAAATTAGTCACACAGAGTCTGATGCTTACCTCATGCCTAGGACAGATGAGGCCCTAGAGCAGCTTGGTGGGGCTAAGTGTCTTACAACCATTGATCTTACCAAGGGTTACTGGCAGGTGCCCTTGTCTCCCAGTGCTAGAGAGAAATCAGCCTTTGTGACTCCATTTGGCTTGTATGAGTTCACAAAGATGCCCTTTGGGATGAAAAATGCCCCAATGACTTTCCAGAGGCTGGTAGATCATATCCTAGCAGGAGCAGGAGGGTTTGCCTTTGCTTGCCTAGATGATATTGCCATTTACAGCCATTCCGGTCCAGAGCACCTTCAGCATGTCAGGGAGGTGCTGGGCAGACTACAGATGGCAGGGTTGACCATTAAACCGAGCAAATGTCAGGTGGGTATAGCAGAGGTCTCATACCTACGACATACAGTGGGGAGAGGTAAGATAAGGCCAGAACCTGCCAAAGTGGAAGCCATTCAGGCATGGCCTACACCTGTTACCAAAAAGCAGGTGAGGGCATTCTTAGGGACAGCAGGGTACTACAGAAAGTTTGTCCCTAGTTATAGTACCATAGCTGCTCCCCTCACAGACCTGATAAGGTAGAACAGGCCAGATAAGGTAGTCTGAACCCCAGCATGTGAGCAGGCATTCCAGAAGCTTAGAGGATCTTTAGGAGGACCCCCCCCCCATGTTAGCCAGTCCAAATTACAGCAAATAATGTGTTGTGCAAGTGGATGCTTTGAACTATGGGGTGGGGGCTGTACTTAGCCAGATTTCTTCAGAGGGGGAAGAGCACCCAATGGTTTATCTCAGTTGTAGGCTCCAACCCAGGGAGGAATGCTATGCAGCTGTAGAAAAGGAATGTCTAGCCATAGTGGGGGCATTGCAAAAACTTCAGCCTTATCTGTATGGAAGGAAAGTCACTGTTATGATGGATCACAACCCTCTAACATGATTAAACAGAGCCAGTCAGCAAAATGCCAAGTTGCTAAGATGGAGCCTGGGGTTGCAAGCATATATGTCAGTGCAGCACCACAGTTGGATTAGCAATGCCAATACAGAAGGACTCTCAAGACAGGGAATGGAGTAAGGTATACTCAGACCTAACCCTCTCAAGTGGTGTTTATCAAGGGTCACTTGAAACACTAGCTTGAGTTCTCCAGGGGGGGGGGGGAGATGTGCAGACTGGTAGAGAAGGATGAAGGCTGCCAGTCTAGCCAGATAGATTTTATAGATAATTCTATCCTTTGTAAATATAAATGTAAAATACAGGCTTGTTTCTTAAATGAAAGAAAACACTGTAAAATGTGAACCTCAAGATTGTAGCAACATTGCCATCTGCTGTAAGGAAAACTAAGCCAAGCATTTAAAATGTTCTTTGAAATTAAAATTATGTTTTCTATGTCCTTTGAAGTTAGAATTTGGAGTCGATGTGTCTAGAGTAAGCATCCTGCCTATTGTTTTAAGGCTAAATGTAATGACCAGAATTTACATGTTGAATGTCCTTTATTGCTCTAAGTGTAAAATAATGTAAATGCAGTTAATGTGTAACCTGGGAACCCCAGGAAGGGGGGAAAAGATGATGTAATGTTTATCAGAACTGGAGTTTCAATTTAAACAGAGAGAGCCAGAGATTAAGTATTTTTTCTTGCTATCCAACCTCAGCACTGCCTGTTGCCTTAAGTAAGTTATCTTAGAAGTGTGTTTTCTTGTAGAAATAGCTAGGACTATAAAGATTAGACTTAAGTGTTTTCTGTTATGTCTACTGAATTATTTTAAGTTTCTGTGTGATCTCTGAACTCTTTAATAGCACTGTGGTGTAGTAGTATTGTCTTGTGTTTTAATTATTTATTATTAAATATTTTAAAACTTTTTGTCTGTAGCTGGTTTGTGTACAGACAAGTTAAGCTCTAGAGTACATTGCATATTTAGAGTTTATTGTACAAGGCCACTCTAATAAGCCTTAGACTGTTAAGTCACACTTACCAATTGGATAATAATATTGCACAGTATTAATTGGACACCCTTTTAAGGGCCTTTGGTTAGCTGATAATTATTAGCTGGTGGTGGCAGTAATTACTACTGTATAGTCAGGGTAAAGGGGCACAGCTGGATAATCTGTCTCAGCCTTTCCCAGGAGTGTCTGTGAAGTTATATAAATACTTATCTCAAAGTGTGTGTGTCAGCTACTTGGGCAGGGACACGAAGCACTGGTTGGACAGAGCGGGTACTGGAGGTTAGCTTGCCAGCTAGGCTGAGATCTGGACCCTATAGCTGTGCCAGTGGGGAGTCTTATTGGGGACCTGGAGAGCAAGGGAGCAAACAGCCCCAGCTTGACTGTGATCTCTGTGTGCACTTAAGGGAATTGTACTTTACTGTGTGTATTTGTTATCCTTTCTTCTTTTATGAGATGCCTTCTCTGGTGTTAGTGGTGAGGATTGAGACTCCTTGATTGCTGGGCCAGGGCACGGGCGTCACACAAGGGTCAGTGTTTTCCTTTCTCGTTGAGCTGGTAATACTATACTAGGTTAATAGCCGGTGCCTTGTAATACGGGATGTACCAGACGTTTACAGTTGTTGAAGAACTGGTTAACATTAAATATAAAAGGATGAACCAAGTTTGTCTGTTTTACATAAATTAAAACTGAACAGGCAAAATTATTTTTAGTGTCTAAAATCAAAATGTGACTATTCAGACAGGCATGGTTTCACCTCCTCCATTACAGAAATATAACACTAGCTAATTTTTTTCAGTAATAGAAATACAATGAAGACGTATTTTGAATATTTTTTCCCAGAATTTATACTCTTACCTGATAGTTCTTGTATTTCAGAATGGATATGAATGCCAACAACATAACTTGCCATACAATCTACTTTAACTTTGTGTGGCTGAACTCTTTATGAAAGTGAGAACATGTCTTATTTCTTTAAGCTGCCTTAAAACCAAGTTACTACCTTTATTTTTTTTTCTTTTCGGGCAAGCAGTTTTACCATAACTATAAAAATGTGTAGAAAAGATTAGGGAAACATGAAATGTTCAACACAGAATTTGTGGTTCCTGCCTCAAAAAAGAGTGGATCACTCTCTGAAAATGAGAGGTAATTAAATACTCCACTCCAGGTAAAAGAGTTCACATATTTTGAGGTCTTGTGCATGAAGGAGAACAGATAAGACTTACCAGTTGATGGAAACACCAAAGTTACTACTGGAGGCACTGTACCACTCTGTGGTAGTGAAGCAAGGGATGACTTGCTGGAAAGGCCAGCCTCTGGTGAACCATTTCACCTAGGTGAAGGGCTCCATGACATGCTACCCTCCACTCCTCATGCTTATCCCCATGGTCTCTTCACCCTTCAATCCTGGCTGATTCACATCATCCACATTACTTTTTTTTTTCCTGACTCACAGTTTTCCCTAGCCTTTATTTCTCACCTATATTCACTCACTCAACACGTCCTAACTAGGCAAGACTGCATTCTGATAACTGTGGAGGAAATAAGTGCATTGAGCTGGGGATGGTCTAAAATACAATTTAGAGAGTTTTTTAAATAACCTTTGCATCCAGTTATGGCCTGGGGGAAAATGGTTAATGAAAGAAATTCAGTCTTGCTCTTCAATTTTTCTTTTTTCTACATTCTTTTAACACATCCTAAGTGATTAAGATTACACTGTAGCAAATGTGGAAGAAATAATTGCATTACACTAGGGGTCTGGGGGCACTAGGCCTACAGAAGCTCTGGAGTTTCTACATGCTGTGAGGTATATTTTAGAGGTATTTTCCAAGCTTCTGATCCAATGATGGTTTTAACAAAAATCAAGACTAAGGAACAAAATCAGTTTTACTTTTTTATTACAAGGAAGAAAAGTTGTATCCAAGGCTTTAATGCTCAACGCTCACACAAAGTGATTCCCAATAAACTCAGAAGACAAATGCTTGCCAGGCTACTTAAATCATATCTGGGAATTGTACCTGCCCTACAAAAAAGTCACCTTCCATATCCCCCTCTGATGTTATACTGGGATGAAAATTAAGGCACAAATCACCACAGTAATATATTTCAAGTTTATTTTATTTATTTATTACATTTGTTAAGCAGGTAGTGTCCGACTGGGTTAAATGCCCATTTTCAGCGGAGACCCGGGGAGAAAAGCTCCGGATAAAAAAATGCAAACAATAACAGGTATAAAAATGCAAACAATAACAGATCTAAAAAAATTAAAAATATAACCATACTATGAGTAGACATAATCTAGCTAAAAATAGAGCTAGTTAGTTAGTTGAATACAGTATGATAGAGAAAATGTATTGTAGATGATATGGTAATAACTTCAGTGCCCTAGAGGTACAGTTATATCATACATTCAAATGCAACAGGTTAAAAAATTACATAGAAGGTAATCATTCCAATTGTGTAAGCATGGTACAGCATAAAAAATACAAATTATATAGTTAAACAGAATGTTGTTAAATTTGTTGATAGACTATGTAAGGATTGGACAAACTGTTTCTGAGAAGATACAGAGATTACATGTGGTTACCAGTAAGTGGGAGAGCATACAGTTGTAAGCAAAGTTTTGTGAGTGGACTGCTCATTTCCAAGCTGCAGGGTTTTGTCTTCATAGGTGTGATGATTGACATAAGAGGTAGGAATAGGGAGGGGGCAGTTGAGGGATTTTTTGGATGATATTAACCTGGATTATGGCAGGTGCAAAGCCAGTGGTTTGCTAGGTGCTATTTTAGGAGTTTTTTGAACTCCTGTTTTTTTTGGGTTTTTTGTGATTGACTGAGAAAGTGTGTTCCATAGCTTGGCAGTTTTGTAAGAGTAGAGGGAGTCCCCTTGAAGGTTGTGGGAGCAGGTGGTGTTTAGCATTAGTTTTTATGTTGATCTGAGGGGTCTGGAATTACAATTAGGTTGAACTAAGTTAGCCAGTGCAAGGAGGTCTTTGCGATGGTGGATGATTTTGTGGACTATGGTAAGTTGGTTGAGGGATTAAAGGTTAGGGAGTTCATGCCAGTTTAGTTAAGAGAGGGCTGTGCAGTGGTGGGTTGTATGAGAATGACTGGTTGCAAATTTTGCAATTCTGTTGTAACAGGCTTCAAGATTATTGAGATCTTTCTTATGCAGATTGGTGAAAGTGTGAGAGCCATAGAGGAGAGTTAAGAGCAGATGAGACTGGTCAGTGGCTAGCCTGGCATTGTTGGTTAGAAATAGATTTGCTCTATAGAGTGCTCCTAGTTTGGTATGTACCTTTTTGATAGACAGTGAAATATGTTTATCAAATTTTAGATGAGAGTCAATTGTTATGCCTAGAAGTTTAGTTTGGTCAGTTGGAAGTAACGTGGTTCCACTGGAGGAGAGGACGGAGAGTAGGGGTTTGG
The DNA here is from genome assembly GCF_019279795.1 of Protopterus annectens. NCBI lineage: Eukaryota > Metazoa > Chordata > Ceratodontiformes > Protopteridae > Protopterus > Protopterus annectens. The sequence goes on along the minus strand of NC_056733.1, from coordinate 565,363,607 downwards.
CAATGTATTGATTTCTTATTTGTGAAGACTATTATTTTAGTTTTATTTGGGTTTAGAATAAGTTGATGGTTGGCTAGATGTTTTTCTATATCTTGAAAGGAAGACTGCAATTTTGCCTGAAGTTCTTGGGGAGATGAGGCTGAACATATAAGGGTGGAATCATCAGCATATTGTACAATAGAGAGGCATGGTTAGTAGCAGAACTGAGGTCATTTGTAAATATGTTAAAGAGGAGTGGGCCCAGTATGGAGCCTTGGGGTACGCCAACTGAGATGGGTAGGAGGGTGGAAAGGCTGTTTTCCCATTTGGTAGCTTGCTGATGGTTAGTGAGATAGCTATGGAACCAGTTTAGGGAGGTGGGCTGAAGAAGTTGCTGCTGACTTATGTATAAAAGGGGTCTATATCATATGATTGTTAAGACCATATGATTGAATTTCAAAAGATCAATTCTTGGAACATAGAGCCAGCTTCTGGAAGTCACTATTTTTGGGGGTCAGGTGTTTGCCCCTTCCTCAATGTGAAATTATCTTCGAGTTATTATATATAACATGCAGGGGTTGTGGGAATTGCAGAATGGGGGGAGCTATGCCCCCTACAGAAACACTGTTGATTGTGTTTCTGCCTTCTAAAGAAGATGCTGGTTTCATGTTCTTAGAATCAATCTTTTGCAATTTGATCATATGATATGATCCATATATGCAGTACATCTCCTCAATTGAATCATCAAAAGACAGATACAGTCTGCTTATCACTCTGATGTTAAACCATGGTAACACTATAAAAACAATTTTGCTGGCTGTCAGACATATGCAAACAGCATAGCCCCCCCCCCCAAAAAAAACAAAGACAGCCACCAGTATATGCATCTGATCTATGATTTCGAGGAAATTGAAAAAATAATGTTCACAGTAATATTTCCAACTTGATACTCCTTGTCAGTACAGTGCTCCCCTGCAAGTTATGGTGATCCTCTATGCATACCCCTGAAGCTTATGCAGAATGTTAAAGAAATAACCACACTGTCCCCAGTCTAATATAAGACATAGTGCCTTATGTGCACCACTGAGGTTTGGAAGGACAAGTAAAGAGTCATTACCACAGCTCCCTTACTAGGTGCAGAGATCATCTGTGCATACCTCTGAAGAGTAAGACTGAATTAGACAAGCTGGGGATCCAGAACATGGTCTACTACTTATCCTGAGTAAAATTGATTCATACAGCATTGAGTTGAGGGGGGCCAGTAGGCCCTTAGAAGCTCTGAAGGACAAGATATTCTGGGATGCATTTTATGCCTTACTTTTTTAAAGATAACTGTTTAAACCAAGCAAATTCAAACAACCCCAACCAAGCTCATTGTCATTGCCCCTTCTGTGTACAATTCAGACATTTAATTGTGATGAGGATGGCCATGTAATGCATTTCATTTCTGTGCCACACAAACAGTTGACAAACATTAAATTATCCCAAGTTGCATCACACGAATCACATTAATCCTGTTAGACCAGAGTGATGAGCAAACAACAGTCAGCAAGTTATTTTCCTCCACAGACAACCCATCAGTTATACCTACTTTGTTATGCATCTCAGAAGTCAAGGTAAGTAGTCCATCTTACTTCACACAAATGCACACTAGTCCTTCAAAGACAAATAGTGGCTGTTTAGACTGAGCAATTCACAAGAGGGTCAGTTACTTTCATTCAGATAACCCTCAATCCCCATCTAGTTCCAAATGGTTCCAAGATGCTTTACATAAATCACAATGCTAGAATAATGAGCAAACATCAACAGCTAGCATTTTCTTCCAAAGCAGCCCCAACAATTATAGTTACTTTATGAATGTACTAGATAACCATTGATTTTGTGTGTGTGTGTGTATGTGTATGTGTGTCTATATATATATATATGTACACACAAACAAACACACACACATAAGTAAATTCATTTTCACCATACCTCTCAGTTCTCCCTGATTTTGCTGTGGTGTCCCTTGCAAAATGTTTGATTTTTCAAGTAAATTACTAAGGATTACAGTCCATCAGTAATGCCAAGCGATGCAGTCTCATCCTTATTGTTCAGAAAATGTACACTGATGTGCAAAATATGTTCTATTAACTTTTTAAGAACATTATATTAATAGTTAAAATCTATACCTGGTTTTTGGCCTTTTCACCTTCCTTCTGCAAACTGTTTTGGCCAAGTTAGCTGCTGACCACTGCCAGCATCTGAAAAAAATACCTTACACTACCACCGATGAAAACCTCAGCTTCTTTCTTCACACTACACCCACTCCAAGCACAATTCACATTCTTTTTTGTGAATTGCTTATCCAGTTTCTCTTCCCAATCCTTTCTTCTTGTCTTTCTCTTTCAAGTTTCCTGATAACACTAGACTTATAAGATGTTTATCATTGCATCCCTATTCATCCAGACTTCAGATGTTTCTTAAGATTTTGTATGTCTGGATCACATTATCAGTTCTCTACCCTTAGCCTTTGGACTTTCCACTGTGCCAACAGTATTCATGAAGTGTCTAGCTCCTGTTATAGCTCATCACAGGCTATGGGGTATCCACATTTTTCCATATTAAGACAACTTGCTTATCTTTGCAGAGTCTTTCAAAGTGTCCAGAATCTTTCTCTTGGGTGAGAGATGACTTACACATGCTGAGATTCCAAGAGAACAGTCAAAAAACTGTCCTAACTTCCTCACACAGGATTTTGTTCTTGGGGATGTCAACTAGGCACCTCAGCTCAAAGAGCTTTTCTTCCACAAGAAAACAATAGATCCTTATTTAGATCTGTTTCTAAGGTTTGCCATTCAGATTTCAGTCACTGTGAGGGGAATACTTCAGGATTTTGGGTCTCAATGGCATCTGTGATTCTCATGATACTCCTGGCAAAACTCCACACGAGAAAGATACAGTGGTATCTGAAAACTCTTTGGTCCTAGTTATCAACACCCTTTATTTATTCAAGTCTCAGTGCTGGGGGTTGTCAAAAGACAAATCTTTTGGTAGAGACAATGGATATCCTGAAATCCAGGTCTCCCCTTCTCTCTCCTTACTCCAAAGCAGTCAGTCACCACAGGTCCTTCAGACCTTGATTTTGGAGCAGTTTCAGGAGGGATAAAAATGCAGGCAAGTGGGACAGCAAGGACATATGCAAGCAGATAAATATCTAGGAGATGCTTGCCCTGATCAAGCCACTTAACTCTTTGAACCATCTTTGACCTTGGGACCTCTTCAAAATGGTTTCAGACAATACCACACTCTTGTGGTACATCAACAGGCAAGGATGAACCAGGTTGTACCCCCATTTACAGACTTGCCATGTTAGCTTGGAATATAGCTTTACAGCGCAATATCACTCTACAGGCATCCTACATTCTGTCAGAGCAACAATGTGTGTCAGACAAACTGAGAAGGATGAGGCAGACCCTCAAGAATGGAAACTAGATCAAGGATCTTCCAAGGTTTGATCCGTCTGTGGAAAGTTCCTCAAGTAGACCTTTTTGCCTCTTCTTTGAACAGCCAGCTGACAAGATTCTATTCCAGGAGTCTGTGCAAGGAGGAGGAGGCCTGGAAGTGAGATGCCTTCTTTTTTTTTTTTTTTGGAAAGGAATGTTCATGTACGCTGTACACCCTTTCCACTAATATCCAGGTTACCTCTAAAGATTCAGAAGGAATCCCCCAAGATCTTTGTGGGAACTCCCTTCTGGTCAAGGTAACTGTGTTTCTCATTTATTTCAGAAATGGCCAGGGGGCAATTACCACAAACTTCCTCGCAGACTAGATCTACTCACACAACAGGGGTGTTTGATACACTGTAACATCAATCATTTTCAATTGACTTGCCTATATGATGAGGTTAAGGTCTTAATTCTTTTTAGGTATCTGTTTACTGAAGGTGTGCAGCAGGTACTAATGGAGAAAAGAAACCCTGCTACTAGAAAATCATATGTTAGGAAATGGAAAAGGTTTTCTAGATGGTGCCAATGACAAAACCAGCACCCATTCAGGACTAGTTGTTCTTTGGTTTTACAATATTTGTGCGTTATTGTCCTTTGGCCTTTCTTAGTCTTCTATCAAGGTTCATTTATCAACCATTTCAGCATGTCTGCCCATCGATCCTCCTCTTTCAAGGCATTCTTATGTCTGAATATTCTTGAAAGAGGTTTTGCATAAGAGGCCACCAAGTAAACCAGTCCCCTCCTTGGATATTAATTTTGTACTAGAGAAGCTAACATTTGTCCCATTTGAACCAGGTAATCTGGCTAACTTGAGGTTCTTAACAGAAAAATTGCCTGCTCTCACCTCTACAAGAATGGTATTTGAGTTGGAAGCACATATGGTGAGCCAACTCTACCTCACTTTCCATAAGGACAGGGTTTCTTTTTAAAACAAAGGACATCTCCCATGAGGCAGAGGTGGTCCTCAAAATCAGGATTCAGAGTCCATTCTCAGAAAAGCTCTTTCAGCACTCCTGAAAGGTTGCCCAGCTGTCCTACTCCAGAGGCAGTTAGGGCCACTTGTCTCTGCATTCCACGGCCTGGACATCCATCTCCCAAGGCAAGTGGATACAGAGAATAATAACCACAGGCTATTTCATCCCTTCCCCCCTCCTCCCCCACCTCAGAAGAAAATTCCCAATATTCCATCCTTACAAAGGGAATTTTCAGCTTCAGAATTAGAGAAGCTTATACAAAATCGAGTCATCCAAGTGGTCCCACCAACCCAGACAGGATCCCAAATTTACTCAAGATTCTTGTTAGTGCCAAAGAAAAGTGGGGGACCTAAGACCAGTTTTGGATCTAAATCAATTGAAAAGATTTGTAGTTTGAACCAAGTTCCGTATGGTCACAGTAAGTCAATTTTTCCTCTGTTGAAGAAAAATGACTGGATCTGCTTGATATAGATCTCCATGATGTGTACCACCACATCAAAATGGACAGGCACTCCAGTAAACATCTTCACTTCCAGCTGAGAGCCAGTCACTTCCATTTCTGAGCTCTACCTAATGGTCTCACCACAACCTCCCAGGTGTTCACCAAGTGTGTAGCAATAGTGGCAGCTTACCTACATCTGCAGGGATTCTGGGTCTTTCCATCTGGATGGCTAGCTCACTACCACCCCATCCAAGGATCTATTCCTGCTTTGTCAGGGATTACTTGCTCTATTTATGTATAAATCTTGGAATCACAGTGAATCTTCTGTAGTCCCAGTTTCAGCCAACTCAGTTTCTGGAATTTATCGAAGCCCATCTAGACAGAGCAACATTCACTGCAAAGCTTCCTCAGTCACACATCATGTCACAAGCTCAACAACTTCTATCATGAAAGAAACCACCAGCAAAGTTGGTTCTCTCCCTGCCTCTGTTACTCTGGTCCCTCTAGCCAGGTTTTACACAAGAGTAATTCAATTGACACTTTCAGTACAATGGTCCATCAGGCATCAATCAATGAATTGTCTGATCATTCTCACAAACATTTGCAGACAACACATTCACTGGTGATTGTCTACCCCTCTACTTAAAGAGGACATCCTTTTATTCTTCCTGCTCTAGAGGCAGTGGTGACCACAGATGCCTCCCTATTAGGATGGGAGAGCCATTATTTAGGAAGGACAGTCCAGAGCATATGGTCTCCCTTAGAGACCAGTCTACACATCAGTATCCTGGAGATGAGAACAGTCTTCCTAGCATTCCAGGACATTCTCCCCTTGGATGTGATCTCCATTCAAACAGACAGTATGGCTATCGTTTGGCATATCAACAAGCAGGGAGAAATCAAATCTTATGAGAATAGGGAAGTGGGCAATATATCTTCTCTGTGCTTTCTGGTACCAATGCAAATCTCATGGAAAATCAACATTTGACAGGTGTAGGTTCCCTTCCTCTGGCCTCATCTACTTCATCCACCTTAGGACTTGGGCTCAGATCCAGATCTGATATATCGCCCATCTGGAGAGCCTTACCTGGTCATACGGATACAAACTGACTGCATGGTTTCTCCAGTTCTGCTGATGATTTGACAGTCCAGGCTTTCCCCTTCCATTGTTCACATTTTGTCCTCCTCTCATAAACTTTCTATTAGTAAGACAAAGAAAGATTTTCTATTCCGGCATCAGAAGAAAACCTTGACCCCTTTTTAGTTCCTCTTCCTGCAATCTTGGATTTTCTGGTTAATCTCAAGGGGGAGCAAGTTACTCAGCTGTCATGGTATAGCTGGTAGCATTTTCTGCCTTTCACATAGGAGAAGGGCACACCCCTGTGGCTTCTCTCAGGTTATCTAAAGCCTTTCTTCAGGGTACTTTCCTGCTACATCCCCCTCTCAGAGATTCATTTCCACCTTGGGATATTACAGTTGTCTTACAGTCTTTGACAAGACCCCCTTTTGAACCTGCTGCTTAAGTTGATTTGAAGTACCTGTTATGGAAAACTTTATTTTTGGTGGCCATAACCTCTGCAAGAATGATTTCTGAGCTGCAAGTGCTTTCTTCAAAATCCCCTTACTTGCATTTTTATAGAGATAGAATTTATTTGAGGGCAAATCCATCCTTTCTCCAAAAGCTGGCATCAGAATCCTCCATCAATCAGGCCATATATTTATTTGCCAGTATTCTTTCTGAATTTCTCCAACAAGGGTAAATGCACTTTGCATTTGCTGGACATTCTGCATTAGTAACTGTATTTAGAGCACAACCTAGAGCTGTTTACTGAATTTCCTGTTTGCACTTATTTTTAAAATCCTTTTTTTCTCAAAACTTGCATTTTACCTGTCTTTGGCCTAGCACTCTTGTGTGGGGTCATTTACTGCACTGTTATAACTTGTTGATACTTGTGAACCTCTGCTATCTCTGAAAAAACAAAACAAATCTTGCTTTTTATCCCACTTTTCTGAGATTTAAAAAAGTTCAGTTACAGGCTTGCTGTTCTTGAACTGTTTGTAAGTTTCTTGGAGGCCATTTTTTGCTTGGGCTAAAGGGAAGTCTCTCTGTTGATCAGTGGCAGTGAAAAACATTGAGCAGCCTGCCTGCCCCTGTGGGAGTGGTTACTGACTTGAAACTGTAGTTTTATTGGCCATTGTGGGTCAATTCCTAACTCCTTCATCTTCCTATCTTAAAACCCTCTTTTGCGTGGTTTTGCACATTTTTGTGCATAGCGCAACAGCGGGCAGTGCCGCCAAATTGGGTTTAAACTATTCCTGGCTCCACAAAGTCTGCTCTTCACTTTTTCCCTTAGAACTGCTCTGTCACTCAATTTAAACACCATATTCTCATTCTAAGGTCCTTCATTGGTCCAATTAAGTAATCCTACAAGTTAGCACTATTAAACCATAAGCACTACTTACTCTTATACTCTCTATGATTACCCGGCCCTCTGATTACCCTGTCCTCTATTGGTCCGTCTTAAATTCAGTTTCCCTATATTACTCTAGCATGTCCAAAGGTCAGTCAATGGTTTCCTCTCCAGTCCAGCTGGTGAATCTGGGAATTTTGAGGCAATGTTACAACTGTCTCATGTACACAGACAACCCTCTCCTCCTCCAAACAGGTTCAAATATATGTGAGAGATGCAACTATTTAGCCAAACTGGAGGCTGAGCTCTCTCATCTCAAAACTGGTGTAACCAGTTAGGAGGAGAAGGTAACCTCACACAACACAATTCCAGTATCACATAGTCCCACCACATCAGCGAACCAAACACATAAATACACAAAAACATACTCGGAGGCTCTAAATAAAAATCTACCTAAGCAACAGAGACCTCCAAAGCAGACATCCAAGCAAACGCTACCTCAAAACAAAACACGCACAACACATAGCCCACAAAGTCAGTGTGCCAAGCAGCCACAGCCCTTAAGGCTGAATAACACACCTGATACTCTTGTAATAGGTGACTCTATTGTCAGACACACTGACGTCCTGCTCACCAGGCTGAATAAAGAGAAGGTCACGGTGAGCTGCCTGTCGGGTGCTAGGATCCGCCACATAACGTAAGCACTCCAAAGCAAATACAAATACAAATATGACTCGGTCATTGTACATGCTGGTGTGAATGACCTGAGACGTACCTCCCTGGACTACATGAAAAGAGACATAGAGGAGCTCTCTGATCATGTAGCGCAGGCTGGTATGACCCTGACCTTGAGCAGCATCTTACCCTCACCTAGAATGATGCCACAGTACAAAGACAAAATAATCGATTTTAACAATTGGCTAAAATTGTGGTGTCATTCAAGGAGATCCAGTGTCTGTCAGCCTGGGATGACATGCTCGACAATCCACGTTGCTTCGCTAGGGACGGCTTGCACCTGTCACCACTGGGCTTTCGGATATTGGCAAAGGCTCTTGCCACCCCCATAGTGCCTTTTTTAGGCAAGGCTCAAAAGTCAAACCCACCCCCATAGACAGCACAAGGAACAAGAAACTAAGGGTAATGCTGCTTAATGCCAGAAGTCTTAACCTCAAGATGCACGCACTCGAAGCTCTTCTCAGTATGGAGAACATAGATATCTGTGCAGTGACAGAAACCTGGTTCAAGGCTCCAGAGAGCACCCCATCACTACCAGGCTATACCTCATATCATGCTTTTCGGCCCCAAAACCCAGACCGAACCACAAAAGGAGGGGGAGTTTCCATATTTATCAAGGATATCCACACCTCCAGGTTAGAGGCATTGCACGAAGTATCGGAGACCATCCATATGCAACTAATAGTGGGCAAGACTGCTTTTCAGTTTATAGCATCCTACAGACCACCCTCTCAAAGTCAGGAATCCCACTCTGCTTTCCTGAAAACATTGGAGAACATGAAGATCTCTTCAAACACCATTATATTGGGTGACTTCAACTACCCAAACATTGACTGGGAGCACTACTCAAGCCCCAGCACCTTAGCCCAAAGGTTCCTGGAAATTATAAACTCAAATGCTATGGAACAACTAGTCACCACTCCCACAAGAGGGGACAACATACTAGACCTGATCATTACCAACATGGGGACTCTATGCTCCACACCAGAAGTATATCCCTCATTGGTAAGATCAGACCATAAATTAATTTCACTGGATGTCCACATCCTGACCCCAGCCCCAGCCCAGAAAACCACAGTGAAAAACTTCTCAAAAGCGAACTTCTCACTTCTCAAAACCGAAGTGGAATCCTTCAAGGCCCCAGGGCCAGTGGAAACTACGGCCCAAACTGCAGAATCCTATATAAACGCATTCTACGGACATCTCCAGGAATGCATGGATCATGCTATCCCAAACAAAACCAAGACCCAATCATCCAAAGGCAGGCGTCCAGTCTGGTGGACCCCTGCCATAAATAAACTGTACAACAGAAGGAAGAAGCTACTACATGATGGAGCAAAATCCCTAATAGGGAAGGCATCTCTGATCAGTACTAGCAAAAAATTACGATCCCTCATAAAATCCTCCAAGGCCAGCTTCGAGAGAAAAATTGCACAGGACACCAAAGACAATCATAAGGCTTTTTTCAGTTATGTTAGGAACCTGGGATGCAACTCCCAGACTTGTTCTGAGTTGATTCTAAACGACAAAAAATACACTGAGCCCACAGACATCGCCAATATCCTGGCAGACAGGTTCAGTGCAAACTTCTCCACCCCCCCCCCAAAAGAGCAAGTATCTATCCCAGCAGAGGGCTGCCTCCCAAACATCTCTGATGCTCAGGTGAAAGCTGCCCTCTCCAAAGCAAAAAACACTGCTTCCATGGGACCAGATGGCGTCCCAGGTTGCATCCTACATGAACTCCAAGAGGAACTAATCCCTCAAATAAAACAGCTATACAATCTCAGCCTCACTACAGGATATGTGCCCACAGAATGGCGTACAGCAACAGTGGTCCCACTCCACAAAGGTGGAGCCTCTACGGACCCTGGAAACTATTGCCCCAAAAGCCTGACTAGCTTAGTCTGCAAGGCTATGGAGAGGATCATCATGGAGCTCATAAACAAAGACATTGGGGACCTACAGACACTAGATCCTACCCAGTTCGGCTTTGTCAAGGGCAGATCCCGCCTTTTGAACCTGGTTGACTTCTTCGAAACAGTCACCAAAGCCATAGATGAAGGGAAGGTAGTCCACACAGCCTATCTGGACCTTGCAAAGGCATTTGACACAATACCCCACTCGGGCATCATAGATAAGCTATCCAGCTTAAATATAAACCCCTATGTCACAAGATGGGTCGCAAACTGGCTCAAAGACAGAACCCACAGAGTGAGAGTTGCTGGAGCCATGTCAGACTCAAAACCGGTCATAAGTGGCGTCCCACAGGGTTCTGTCCTGGGACCACTCTTGTTCGGTATATACTTTTCCGAGGTACAGGCAAACATGGAAGGACTATGGCTCACCAAGTTTGCAGACGACTGCAAACTGGGCACCATAATCGACTCTCCAGCTGACACAAACATCCTTCAAAAAGGTCTCACAGAGACAGATAACTGGTGCCAGTGCCATGGTTTAAAGCTAAATGCCAAAAATGTATAGTCATACCCTTTGGCAAAAACAATGTGCCCACAAATTACCACATAGGCGGAAACCCATTAAGTACAGAGAAAGTTATTAGGGACCTGGGGACCCAAGTTGATAGCAATCTCTCCTTTGAAAACCACATTGCCAAAGTGGTTAGAAAGACCTTCTACATAGCCCACCTCATCACGAAGGGTTTCACATCTAGATCAAGAGAGGTAATCGTGCCCCTTTATTCATCCCTCATCAGGCCCATCATAGAATACAATGCCCCTTTTGGGATGTACCTTACCCGACACCTGCAGCAATTAGAGAGACCCCAAAAGTATCTCACCAAGATGATCAAGGGTCTCAAACAGATGCCATATGCTGCTCGGTTAAAAAAACTCCAGCTCTACTCAGTTGCATACCGCCTACTTCGAGGCGATCTATGCCTGACATACAAAGCTATGTCAAATCCAAAATTAATGGACATGCTCCACCTTAGTAAATCTAAATCCCTTTAGAGCCACACGCTCGAGGGACTTGAACCTCAGCACAGAAATAAATAGAACTTGCTGGAGGGACAGGTTCATAACCCAGAGGCTCCCTTCGCTCTGGAATAGAATTCCAGTTCATGTGAGGCAGAGCACCTCACTGAATCTCTTCAAGAAGAATCTCGATAGGTGGATGGGGGATCGTAGGTTTGTCCCAGGGATTACTCCCGTGTCACTATTAGACAGAGGCACTGTAAACTAAACCTTAAAAAGGGCACAGTATACTCAAATCAAGGGGTGGTGTAAGCCATACAGAATCGGGCTAGGCTTATAATTGCCCCAGGGCAGATAGCCTAGTATGAATCTATGAACCTATTCATTGCCAATTGTGTTTTTATTTATGTCAAACTGCCCCTATCAGAAAATCTGAGCAACTATTCATATAATTTGCAAAGACTCAATTGGAACAAACAGTATTAAAGATTTCTTTATCTAGATGGCTGATTCAATGCATGTCTTTTGTATGTCAACAAAAAGGTCTGGGCTTTACTTCAAAACCCAAAGCTCATTCAACTATATCACTGGCCACATCTACAGCCTTCTTCTCCATTGTCCCCATCAATGATGTTTGTGCTACACCTACCTGGTCAAAAGGTACACACATTCATTTCTCATTATAAATTGGGCATGCAGTCTAGAGCAAGGGCTTCTTTTGGTTCGGCTGTACTTTTTTTTATGAAGCTCAGCAAAGCTTGAAATCCTAGCTTGCATTCCAGTGCCATCCAGGCAAAGTTAAGTACCTTTGATTGGTAAATTACACAAGTTATTTTAAGTGATTGCATTTGTTCCCTGTTTTTATGTGTGCATTTCATTGAATTAAAAAATGCTGTTACTGTCTTGAAATTACCTTTAGTAAGGGATTTCCAGCTAGCTGTTTAAGTGGTTTGTGTTAGCATTGCACTTGTGGGTCTCTTCTGCTGTGTTTTTACTTCGAGGCCTGGGGTTTATTCATCTTGTGACAGGGGGTGTTTTCCTGGTCTGTCTGAGTTGAGAAGTACACAAAAGGACTCCTAGTGTAGTCACCTTATTGGCCAGAGGGCTCATTATTCAGTTTTATGTGCTGATATAAATCTTCCATGTTTGCACGAGTTAGCAGTGGTCTGTACAGTAGCAAACCCACAGAAAGCAAATTTTTCTCTGCAGAACTGTCCATAAAACTGTAACCTCTAAAGCAGCAATATAGTGCAAATACCTTGTGCACCAACAAGCTTAGAACAGTTAGATGGACCTCAAGTGACAAAGCCTGCAGATTTATTAGAATTCAGTGTTGTGTAAACATTAAAGTTAGTAGAAGTTAGTACTGTTTAGTAGCTTAATCTGCCCCAATAAGGCATACTTATTAGTTTGCACAAACAAAGCACTCAATAGCCTTCTAACCCCAATACACCACCCCTTTGTAGCTCACAAATCAAAGGACTGAACAGTATGGATATGCAATTTTCTAACTTTTCCGTAGCCAAATTGGTGGATATGGACATCTTGGGACAATGTAGCAATTTTTTCATGTTTACTGACAGTCTATTAATCCTTAAAGAATCAGACACAGTATGCAAGAAGAGTAATTACACAATGACACTGGAGGCTAAACTCTCACATACAAGTCCATATCAGTTTGTCGAAACCACACCCACACACACCTGCCTCAGATAGCATACAACATACACACTAACATATGCTGAGGCACGTAAAAGCAATCTTCCTAAACAAATATCATCTAGACCACCTGCTGTCAAAACTATATCTCAGCAAGCCCAAAGGCACTCAGAAAAAACACCACCTAAAACTACACATACTGTCAGTCTCAAAAGAGCCCCAAACACTAAGATCTTAAAGCAAGCAAACACTTCCAGGACTCCCATCATAAGGTACTTCAGTTTAAGCTATATTAATGTCCTTCTAACCAGTCTGAGCATGGAGAATATAGCTATTATTGCTTATCTGGAGCCAGGATCTGCCAAATCACGCATGCACTCAAGTCATTATGCCACAGGCACCAGTATGATTTCTTCATAGTTCATGTAGGTGTAAATGACCTGTGATGTACCTCCCTGGATTATATGAAGAGAGTCATTATGTAGCTTTCAGACTTTGTCTTAGGCTAGTATGAGCCTGGCACTTAGCAGCATATTACCATCAGCGAGGATGATGCCACAGTGTTAGCAAAATATTGATTTCAACAACTGGCTGTCTTTCTGGTGTCATTCTAAGGAGATCCAATATTTGTCAGCTTGGAAGCACCTGGTCAACAGACCATGTTGCTTTGCCAAGGATGGTCTGCACCTTCTGCTCTAGGCTTTTGAATACTAAGGCTTTGTCTGCCCTCATGGTGCCTTTTTTAGGCAATGCCAAATTGACAAATATACTGACATAGCAAAATCAACTCAGCAGAACCTCAGTGTGTTACTGGTCACTGCCAGGAGCCTAAATAAAAAAATTACACTCCCTCCAAGCAGTCTGAGACATGGTTTAAAGTGATTTCCCCAGCAGTACAAGGTTTCAGTGCCTTCCACACTTTTAGACCAGTAGCTGCAATGACAAGGGCTAAGGGTGGTGTCTCAGTACACATCAGTAACAAGCATACCTCTGGAGTGCTCAAAAAAGATGACATTCTGGTGTTCCGCCACATGCAGATCAATGACAAAATCCCATACCATATCCTAGTCAGCTATAGGTTACGTCCCACGTCACAAGATCATCACAGTGCATACTTAGATCTACTGGAGACACATCCCATCCAATCTAACACCCTACTCATGGGAGACTTAAATTACCCCTTTGTAGATTGGGAATTCAACATGGCCTCAAATCTGCAGGCATGGAGATTCTTGGACTTCATAAGTATAAACACCGTTGACCAAATAGTGAATACATCCACTAGAGAACCTAACATACTGGACTTCTTGCTCAAAATATGGGAGAATGCTCCCCCGATGTATTATCCTCCCTGACAAGGTCTGACCATAAAGCTGTCTCTTTCAAAATGAAAATCAACTATGTAATCCCATTAAAACCAATAATAGTTAAGAACTATTCTAAGGCAGATTACTTGTTATTAAGTGATAGTTTGTCAAAACTCAGTGCCTCTCCAAACCCAGAGAATACACTAACCTATGCCAAATTGTTCTCAGAAACTCTGTAGAGCCATGTCAATGGCTGCATAGAGGCTTCTGTACCTACCAGTAGTAAGCCTAGAACCAAACCATGCTGGTAGCATCCCAAAATTAAACAGGATATACATCAAAAGGGAAACATGGCAAAAATCAGGAAGGGTAATTCCCATAAAGATAAAAACTCTCATCAGAGTAAATTGGCAACTAAGATGGCTAGTTAAGTCAAATAAAGCCAACTTTGACACTAAGATAGCCTCCCAAGTGAAAGATGACCGTAAGACCTTCTACAATTATGTCAGAAACCTCAAGGACAGCACACAATATGTTGAAATTGTGTGCCACATTTACTTTGCCTGGTGATGTAGCAAATCTGTCAACAAACAAATTAATTTCCAGCTTTACCCCCCCAACCATCACGCCCAATAATACCCTCAAACATAACCCTTCCAACTATAACTAGGAGGCATGTACTGGCTGTACTCATTAAAGCCAAGAACATGGCCTCAGTGGGACCTGATAATGTCCCATGATGCCTTTTGAATAGTCTAATATACAACTTATCAGGACCCTTAGAGTAATTATTTAACTATAGCCTTGATGGTCATCCCCCTTCATAAGAGAGAACCTTCAACAGATCCTGGAAATTACAAATCCATTAGTCTGACTAGTCTTATGTGCAAAGCCATGGAAATAATTATCATGGAAATTATCACCAAAGACATAGAAGACCTCCAGACACTGGATCCATCCTAGTTTGCATTGTCAAAGGAAAGTAATGCTAATTGAATCAGGTTGACTTCTTTGAAAAAGCCACTAAGGTAATAGATTAGGGGAAAACTGTGCATGCTGTCTACCTAGATCTGGCTAAGGGCATTTGATACAATACCCCACTTGAGTTTTGTCAGCAAACTTACAGAACTAGGTATAAACTGCTTTATAACATGCATAACTAGCTGGCTTACTGACAGGACCCAAGAGGTTAGAATTGGTGAGGCCACCTCCACAAAGAGGCCAGTCCTCTTTGGCATCTACATCTCAGGTGTCAAAGCCAATGTCAAATGACTCTGGCTAACCAAGTTCACAGATGATTGCAAAATGGGAGAAGTCATTGAATCCCTACAAGATAAGAACACTCTTTAGAAAGGTATAATACAGACAAATGCTTGATGCCAAAATCATGGCTTAAAACTCCATGCTAAGATATGCATTATAGTACCGTTTGGGAAGTTTGCCACCCTGGGTAACTGCATCATCAATAAAAATATCCTTAAAAGATAATTCATTAGACAGGGATCTGGGAACTCATGTAGA
This sequence comes from Protopterus annectens, assembly GCF_019279795.1. Taxonomy (NCBI): domain Eukaryota; kingdom Metazoa; phylum Chordata; order Ceratodontiformes; family Protopteridae; genus Protopterus; species Protopterus annectens. The sequence continues at coordinate 565,348,158 of NC_056733.1, read as the reverse complement.
TAGTAACCTGTGTCCAAGGTAGTAAGAAAATCCTTCTATGTTGCTCAACTTATAAGCAAGGGCATGTTATCTATGTCAGAGAGGTCATCATACCACCGTACTTGGCCTTCATCATTCATAGACTATAGTGCCCCCTTTGATATGTACCTGACCAGGCACATGCACAACTTGGGTGTCCACAAAGGTTCCTTACAAAAAGAATACAGGGAGTAAACACAATGTCCTACACCAATCACCTCAGTTAGCGGTTATTTGTGTAGTTCAACAGGCACGCTTCCAGCTAGGATATCTATGCGAGTACAGACATCTACTCATCACAACTCTGTGCATATTAGTGGTTATATTGCTATTTTTTTTGTTCAAGTGTCACAGGCTGTTTTATAGCCAGTTATAAAAGCACCGAGCCTTAGTTTCACTCGTATTCCCTGTATCTTATTAGTCAGTGTGTGCTCTTTAACCTGATTGCAGAAGACAACCTGTTGTTTAATCACAGTGCCCAGACTCATGTTGAACTGTTCCTTACTTTGTACCTTCCACTTACTGTTGCATTTCTGTTGAACTAAACTGCTACCATGGTTTATTTTGTAACCATTCTACTGCATTTTTATTGTGCTGTAACTGCTTTAATTATATTTAATGTTTAGTCGCAGTGCCCAGACTCATGTTGAACTGTTCATTAATTTGTACCCTTCACTTACTGCTGCATTTATTGAACTGAAACTGCTGTTGTGTTTTCTTTTTGTAGCCCATCTACTGCTGCTGCATTTTACTGTGCCATAACTGCTTTAAACATTATCTGTACTTCTGTGTTTTAATCTTCTGCTATACCTCTCTGTTCTTTCCCTCTTTCCAGATTCATTTTCTTGTATGCATTCACTCTTATACTGAACTTATCCTCTGCTCTCTCCTACTACCTCTACTGAACTACCTAGCTGTATTCTTTTGTTTGTTCTCTTTCTTTTCTCACCTTTTACTAGCAAAAACACTATAATCAGATTTATTTTCTCCATTACAGCTTAAGTGTTGGATTCCCACCTCCCCTGTCGTATCCTACTGTATTGCATATTGCCCTGGCTCACCACCATTGAAAATCAGCAAATGGAAATTCTACAGTATTTTAAAACTATACAGCCTCCCTCCATGACCAACAATGTGTATGTAACTCAACTATTGTGTCATTTCTACTGTCTTTGCCAAAGTCAGCTTAGTAAAGTGCTCTATAATGTGCTTGCTAGCAGCCAACTGTGGTCTATATTCCCCCCATTACTCCCGATCTTCTCCTCATTCCCATGCCTGTATCTGTTATATCCCAGTAGTAATTTGCATTTTTGCCACTAGGTGACAGTGTTCACCCACTTCCAGTTCCTAAACATATCCCACAGCAGCCCTAGTCTGTGTCACAACTTCACTTTGGTGAATTCTCTTTCTATTGATGGTTTTACAGTTCTGTACTTGGCCCAGAGTGCATCCCTGTGTATCCTTACCTCTGAGCTTGCTCTCTCGCTCATTGCCTTTCTTTCAAATTCAGTGATTGTTCTTGGTAAGTCACCCTCCTTCAGCTCGGCTGTACCTGCTCAGTTCGCCCTGTGGGCTCATTCCGTTCCCCCTACCCTGCCCCCAATTCCCACCCGCCCCGGTACCTCTACACTTATAGCCACAAAACCACTCCCACCTCCAGAGCAGCCAATCATTGCTCCCCACCCTCCTCCACATCACACTCATCCACCCCTCCCCTTCCTAATACCCCTCCTCTCCTCTAGTTCTTCCCACAATAGCACTAGTCTAATCTACTCTTCATTCAACTATATATCCTCCCATATCTTGAAATACTTATTCACCACTATGATTCTAAAACCTTCCTCTTTTATAACCCATCTTCTCTCCCTGTCCTACCTTATCCTTGTCACAAGTCCTCCCAATACTAACTACTCTCCCCCTTTCCACACAACCAGTCGATACCACATTTATGACAAACACTCCACACTCTACATATCCCCCTACCTCTACTACTCCAATAACTGCTTCCTTTTCCCTTACAAACTTATCTCTGTCCCCAGCTACTCATCCTATCCCTAACAACCCCATTTCAATATATTATCTGACTCTCAAACTGCATACTAAGAACTCTAAACACCTCTTTTCCCACAACAGTCAACTTATTACCATTCTTCTCTCTGGCAACAGTCACCCTAACCCTGGCCCCTCCCCCCCCTCAGCATTCAAATTTACCCCCACGTACTACCCCCTCAGACAGGAAATCCCTTCTTTTTACCACATTGAATGCTCAAAGCTTATGTAACATAATTCCTATTTTCCATGCCTGGCTTCTCCATAACCACCTAGACACCCTGTCGATCTCTGAAACATGGCTAAAATCCCACATTAAAGACTCCAAAATCACCCCACCCAACTACTATATCATTAGAAAATACAGAACCCACAAGAAAGGTGGTGGAGTAGCTCTTCTCTACTCCTCCTCCCTTCCAGTTACTCCCTATACTAAACCCATCCCTCAATTTGCCAGTGCTGAACTAACTTTGACCCTGCTTCAAATAAACAAACAAACACAAACATATATGCATAGCTGCTCTTTACATTCTTAGTGGTGACACTATCCCCATTCTGGAGGATATCCTCTCCTGGTTCTCCTCTAATATAAGCAATGAGACCATAATCCTTGGTGATGTTAATAGTAACTGGTCCACCATTCAATCTGCTACTAACTCCCTAAACCTATATAACTTCTGACAACTAATCGACTCTACCACCAGGGCCTCCAAGGACTACTCCTCTGGTAGTACTCTTGACTGGATTCTGGTTTCTCACCCCCATTACATCTCTGATAGTGGTACCCTCCCTGACTCTCTTAGTGATCATCTTCCTCTTTCACTCATCGCCTTCCCTCCTTACAACTCTCCCATGCTTACATCTCTACGTGCTCTCTAAAAAACTTCAACCATGATACCTTTTCTAACTCCCTCAAATACACTGACTGGAGCCCTCTAAAAACCCTCCCTCTAGATAATGCTGTAATATACTTCAACACTACATTCTTAAACCAATTAAATAGCTTTGCTCCCTCCAAAACCAAAATAATTAGAAATAGCACTGTCCCATGGTTAACTAAAAAAACTACAACCATCATGTGTCTCTCAGACACAGCCTGGAAATATTACCAGAAAAATAAAACTACCACCACCCTGTGTGAATATAAACTACTTCACAACAATGTTAACAAACTGATTGTATGTGACTATAAATCCTACTTCTCCATAATTCAAAATAACCACAAGACCAACCCTAAAAAATTCTGGAATGGTATCACCACCCTCCTCAATCCTGGCAAAAAAGATAATCTCTTCCCTGATCCAAATGCCGCTGATCTGGCCTTAGCCACCCAATTTAATACTTTTTTTATTGATTCCATAGCTAAACTGACAATATACTTCCCCAACAACACTTCATCTTCTCCTGTATCTTCTTCCCCTAACACTACCACCTCCCAAACCTCTTCCTTCTCCATCAAACCCACACCTATCTCTACCATAAAAAACTCCTCCTGAAATTGAAACCATACTGTAACGCCCCTGATGACCTTTCCCATTTCCTATAACTGCCGAAGCCATCGCTTTCCCCATCTCCATTCTAATAAACCGATCAATCCATGAAGGCTATGTACCGCAGCTGTGGAAAAAGGCCTTTATCATTCCCCTTCATAAAGGGGGTTAACAACAACATTCCCAATTTCCAACCTATTGCCATCTTATCCCCTATCTCAAAAGTTCTAGAAAAATGCATCCATCTACAACTTTTACCCTACCTCATAGATAACCACCTGCTTACCCCCACACAACATGGATGTAGACCTGGCCACAGTACTACCACCACTCTCCTTTCCTTCCTCAAGACTGGCAACAAAGTCTGTGATTCTGGCTTCCTAGTATCTACCCTCCTTCTGGACTTATCCAAGGCCTTCAATACTATCTCTCATAACCTTCTCCTATCCAAACTCTTTAATCTTAATCTCTCCTTCTCTTCTATAAACTGGTTCACTAGTTACCTCTCCAACAGGCAACAAGCTGTCAAATGGAAAAAAGCCACTTCCTCCTTCCTTAATACCCCTACAGGTGTACCCCAGGGTTCCCTATTAGGCCCCCTACTCTTCAATATTTTCATAAATGACTTCTATCTGAGCATCTCTAATGCTAAACTTATACAATACACAGATGACTCGATGATCATCTGTTGTGCTACCTCTACCTCCGCTCTCTTAAAACTAATCCAAAATGCCTTCTCATATACAGAGCGCTGGATGTTAGACAACCACCTAGCAATCAACATGTCAAAAAACAAAACTCATATTTACTCCCTCAAAAAACATCTTTATAGACAAGAACTCATTCTCCATTACTAACCTAAACAATACCTCTCTTGAGGCAGTATCCCATGCCAAACTGCTAGATGTCCTCATTGACAAACAGTTTAAGTTTGACACCCACCTACAAGCTAATGTCAAGAAATCCCACCAGAAACTTGGTATGCTTTACCGCCACAACTGTTACCTCACTCCCCTCCACAAAATTTGTTCTCGCTACAACATACCTTATTCCTTCCCTCCTATATGGTGCCCCACTTCTTACTAACCTTCAATCCTCACTAAAGATAAAACTTTCTTCCTGTTGCAACAAAATTCCAAGTTCACTACTGGCTACAAATCCTCCACCCACCACTGTAATGCTCTACACAAACTAAATTGGTTAGAACTGCCCAGTCATCTTACCTACATTCAACTTATTCATCTTCACAAAATTATCTTCAGTCCCTATCTCTGCCTCTCCCTAGTTTCCTCTGTCAAAACGGATCTACCCAACAGACCACTAAGATCCAACAACCAGAATCTAATTGAACTGCACAAGCCTGCCCACCCACCAGGCAAAACTTTACTATCCTTCTCCCTCTTGCATGCCTTTGGAACTCTCTCCCACCTCTTATTTGCACCACCCATAACCACACTACCTTTAAGACTTTGCTTCATTCCCATCTTACCTCCATCTGGGAATGTTCCTGCTCTCATCCCACATAACTCCCCTTTGCATTATAACCTGCTTACCCCTCTTCCTTCACTCCCTCCTCTCATTCGTCATACTGCAGCTACACTCCCTCCTAGCCACCTTTGTCTCTACTGTTTACTCTCACTCTATTTCTCCTTACTATACCTTCCTTTCTTACTCCTATACTTAACTCCTCTTATCCCCTTCCCTGCTTTATCTCAGATACAATCTCTTGCCTCTACTGCTATATTTCCATTGTCTAATCAAATGTATTGGTGAATATTTACTAATTCTTTTTTATATTTCTACTTTTATACTATGTTCTACACCTGTTTTACTGTACTACTTAATGGCCATGATTTGTTTATATTGTATAATGTTGTTACAAAGCTGTTTTGTTTTACATTGTATAATGTTTTTGGAGCTTTTCTCCCCGGGACTCCATTGAAAATGGGCTCTTCTCGGCCCAATGGACTATCCCGGTAAACAAACTGCAAGTAAATAAATAAATAAAGCTTAGTGTCTTTACTTGGTATCATACAGACTTCTGAGCCATCCCTGGACCCTGTTTTGATGAATCATTTGCACATCTAAAAAACAAACAGCATCAGCACTATGAGATTAAATTACCTAAAATTTGCTTGCAACATAAATAAGACATGTTGAAGAGATGGATATGTTTCCCATGGAATTCCCATTCTCTGGAACAGGCTCCCCAGCCAGGTGGAACAGAGTTCCTCCCTATTTATATTTAAGAGCAACTTGGACCAATGGATGAGTAATCAGGAATGTATCCCCGGACTGGCTCCTATGTGTCTGATGGACAGAGGCAGTCAGTAAATCATACCCTATAAAAATCAAATGTATGAGTCCTATTTGGATTGCATGGTTAGGCTTTTAAGGACCCAAGTGGTCATTAGCCTTGTATACATCTATGAATCCTTCCTTGAGGCCACCCAAGTGTTCAAGCAGCTGGGGATTTTACCCCATATGTAGAGGAATGGACAGAAAGAAAACATCAGAAATGGAAGTTATGTACTTACCATAAAATTAGATTTATGTTGTCATATTCTGTCCAGTCCTCAACTATCCTCCCTCCATCCCCAATCCTGTCTTGGTGTTTTATTCAGATAATATTTTCTCATCAGTAAATGTCACCTGTAACAGATCTGACTGACTTTTCCATAGATTTTGGAGTTTTAGACACTGTCTCCCTAATTTCTCTCTCTCCCTCCACCTTTGGTGGCAAACATGACCTGGGATAGTTGCTGTGAGGCAGATAAATTATGGGTAGGAGGAGGAGCCTGAGCACTTGATCCTAAGCTTTGAAGTAGCTGAATATGGACCTGATACCCTATTTGTAGAGGAATGGACATAATAAAACAACACAGATCTAACATCATGGTAAGTACATAACTTTTGTTTCTGTTAAAGTCAAATGTTAGCTTTCCCTTCACAAAACCACATTGATCCATATCTATCAGTTTTAGTATCACCTTTGCCATTCTTTTAACAATTATAGAGATAAGCACGCTGTAATCATGGTTTAGAAACTAAATCAGCCTACATGAAGCTGGATCTGATGTGTCTTTACCACAGCTTCTCTCCAAGATATTGCTGCTTCTCCTCCTTTCAAAATACTGTTAAACAAAACCTTCCAGATCTTTATCCTCACTTCCCTCCTAGTTTCCAGACATCCACAGGAATACCATTTATTTCTAGGGACTTTCCTGTAGATTGGTTATACATCACCATTTTTATCTCATCTCCACCTATACTAACTGTTAATAATTAAGCCTCATCTACTTCTAACATTGGTATATTTAATTCTTCCATAAACATTTCCATGTGCACTTTTTCTTGATTTCCGCATTTCTCTTCCTTTTACAGATTTTCATAAAATTTCTGAAATATTTCTAATACCTCTGTGGTATCTCTTGTTATTTTCCTTGTTATAGGTTCCCTAAGCTTGGCAACAACCCTTTCTACTTTCTGTTGCCTGAGCAGTTGTGCTAAAAGCTTTTGTGCTCTGGAGTTATCAAGAAAAGAGTTGCTTTACAGCAATCTTTCTAAACTCATGCATATTATTGAGGTAATCCCTTATTTTCTCTTTATCACCCTGCAGTTGCCCTGTTCTTGTTCTGTGAGATTCTCCCTATTCTACAATATTTTAACCTTGGTGAGTCCCTCCAAATAATTCTTGTTACTTCTTAACCATATCTTTTTTCCAACCTCCACTTTCATTTTATCCCACTCCCTAGTTATATTTTCTGATTAAATTTCTATGTTCCCTAATAACTCCCAAATAATTCCTACTACCCATTCCTGAGATTCCTCTCTGACAGATAGGTGGGAAAGTTCCGGTATCTCATTTTTATTTCACCACCGTGCATTTTTGTTTTATAATTGGTTCTACTTAAATGCATATCAGATAAAAGCATATTCCAGTTAAATGCAGAGTCCATTCAATCCTGTTGTTAGTCAATGAAATTGTACTGGCATGTATTCCACATTAACGCATATTGGTTAATTGCATACTTCATTTAAATGCATAGCTGTCTCAAATCCCGAGTAGTTCACTGCCATGTTATTTACTGTGCATAACTGCATGGCCCAGTACAGCTGCAGTATTTACTTGTATGTACTGTGTCATTACATGAGCAGGAAGTCTCTTGGTTATCTAAGGGATATTGTACACTTTTGCTTAAGAAATAAGAGTTAGTGAAGTGTATCGGTTATCTAAAGGATATTACAAGAATGTTTAAGAAACTTCTTAAAAAACTATTACTTTAGCTGAGCGGATCAACATTATTAAAAAACTTGATAATCAAGAAAGTCAGACTTCTATTGCATCATCGTTAGGCCTGTGTTGGGTAGAAAAATAATACTGTAATACCAGTTTGCAAAGAGACTTTTCTCCTGCAACTACAATACATACTGTAGCTGTAATTAAATCTGTTAGTAATAGACTTCCTGCTCATGTAACAGCTGTAAACAGTAACTTTTCTATAAAGTTTCTGAAATCTATCACTATAATTGTGGGGGGAGGTGTTTGTATGTGTGTGTTTTTTTTTTTGTTTGTTTTTTGTGATTGTACTGCATAGCTGACATTAATACATAATAACTCATAGCAACTTCGCTTAACTAACATTTGTCCCAAGGCTATACATTTAAGTGGAGTTGACTGTAGTTATTATTGCTGCATGATCTGAAATAACTGGATCCATATCAAAACTTTCAATTAAATGCACATATTCCTGTGAAATATAATGTCTGTCTTGCCTAGCCCAGTTTTTGTACCTTGGGGAATAATATGTAAATTCACTCAGAGCTCATACTACTAAATTCACATCTTCCATACCAAATATTTTCATAAATGTCTTCAAAAATCTACTCTCTTTTGTTGTGTGTGTCCTTCTAGGCCCCCCAGATATATCCTCTCTGCTGCAAATCAAATTCCAGTCCCCACCTGTAAGTAACATTCCCTACTGAAAGCTGATTGTTTCGCCCAGAATTTTCTTAAGCACCACTGTAGAAGTTTTAGGTGGAAATATAAATACATGCTAGCATAATCCTCCTCTCTTGCCAGTAGCCCCTTACTACTACAAATCTACCATTATGTTTTTCCTCTTCTATTACTATTGAAGCTCCTGTAGCAATTAAGCACTTCCTCCTCCTTTGTACCAAATATGCCACTGAATAACCATCCTGAAATCCTTTATCAAATTTGTTTGCTCATTTCTTTCTAAATGTGTATCCTGTAGTATAACTTTTTGCACTCTACATTTTTTAATATAGTTCACTAATCTCTTTTTTGTATATACCTGTGAGACCATTCAAGTTCAAAGATAATAAGGAAAGTGTTGCCATTATGATAAGAAGTTATTATTATTCCTACCTGTTTTGTATAGCAGCTTTTTTAAATGTGTAGTTTCAGCTTTTGTGTTAAATGCATAAACTAACATTTGTCAGGTTAATCTTTTATACAGTTGTTTCTTATTTGAACCTATGTCAGATCTTGCAAGACTTTTGGTTTTAATGAAACCCCTTAAAAAACACACAAAACTATGTACATCTTCAAATATTGTCCCAGATTGACAGCTACATTTGCAGGCTTTAATTGACCTACACTGAAGGTTATCAATGATAAGATGCATGGTACAGCTTGTGCTTCTACTTACAGTAAGTGCTGACTGTTTTTGTCTTAGCTGTATTCCTCTTCCAGATGGAGAAAACAATTAGAATGATTTCCAGAAACATCATATTTTAGCCATTGATAGAAAAAAGTATTCTGTTTTTATTGGTCTGTTTCATCTTGTCTCCATAGAAACATGAGAACCTGGTACACAGTTGCCTTTAGCTACAAGTTTTCATATTGCACTGTGAATATTTTTTGTAAAATAAAATATTCAATGTTTTTTTTTTACTTGCTTCCACATGTTGTTAGATCAAGCCAATGACCTTAATCCAACCATTTCCCTATGCAAAAGTAAGAAAAAGCATAATCAGTTTTACTTCTGCCATGCTCTGTATACTTTTGCATCCCATCCCTCACTTCAACAACCTACAATTACAGCCTGTTATCTTAAACATGCTTTAGTCCAGGCTTTCTTCTCTTTTTAAATTGCACTGCCTATAATTCTTAAAACTAAACAAGGATAAAGAAAGAAAAGAGGTACCTGTTTACATTAGTATCCCTATAACACACAAAAATAACTGAAAATGCTTTACTATATAGGATGCAGTATATGCCATTTTTTATAAAAAATACTGTTAAGAATAACAATAGTTTACTTCGTTAACTCTTCCTTTCTGTTCCCCTCTCCTTAATGTTCTTCCAAACATTAATGAAATCGGGCATATGCTTTGGAGCTCCCTGCAAGTTTAACAAAGTCAAAAAAGTTCAATATTTCCAGGTTTTCTTGTTCTGCCATATTTCACAATTTTGATTGTTTTGTAATCCCACATTTATTCATTAATTTCTGAGTTGCTAGTTTTCTACTTCTTGATTGCCATCTCCCAACTCTAGTCTCTTGTTTCTTTCCAGTGTCAATGTACTCCTGGTTCTTCTAGTCAGCTCTTGTGCTTTTCTGTCTCTCAATCTTTTTCCTTTCAAACATTAGAAAAGATTTCACTGGTAAAGCCTCTCTATGATCTTTGCTATCAGAAGAATACAAAACAGAGTCCCCTTCTGTTTGATAGCACATGCGCTATTTCCTCCTCAGCATATTCTGCATCAAAAATGACACTGACCCTCCAGCAAAAAAATATTCTGAACATAACTGGATAAAGCAGCTTGAATATCGCATCATCTTGCCATTCTCTGCTGGAATAAATTTACTCATCTGTCTGGTGTACAGTGAGTAATCATTTACCACACTCTACTTTTTCCAACTTTTACTACTTTGTCCTTTTGCCACAGTTTTGCCAGAATCAACTCTTTCTGCTGGTAGGATTGCATCTTTACTAGTAGAGGTCTTGGCTGCTTTCTCATGGCTGGGTTTAGAGCATACACATGATATGCCAAATGGATACATGAGTATGTTTATGAGATTAACAAAGGTAAAACTACTAATGTGCTATTTAAACATATGCAAACCATCCCGAGACATGAGTTTAAATTTACGATACTGGGGAAAATAACTAAAATGTTTGAGGGGGTCCGTGGTCATTACTGGTAGAAAAGAGGGAATTATAATGGCAATTGCTTCTGAATGCTTGCAATTGGCCAGGATTGAATGAGCATACTTCAGTTTCTTGTTTGTTAAAACTCAAAGCATTGTGTAGAATACTATATTGCATTTCTTGATTTTTTTTGTTTTATTTTATTTGTAAGTGTTTTGTAAATATAAGGGGACCATTGGGATAATTATGATCTTTCATTTGAATAAGATGACAGTCTGATGCATATGTGATGAACTGAGAGGACTGTAACTGTAGCTTTAAATGCTTAGATATTATGTGACAATTTTTTTAACATATTTAAGCGGGATATTTGAAAAGTGGTTTTATTTGATGAAGTATTGCAACAGTAAGGCAAAAGTGCACATTTGATTTGTTATATTTATTAAAAGATTTTATGATTTGACCAGTATGTGTCGGTGTTCTTCTAGCTTTTTGTATTTTGTTCAGTCCATTCTGCCCTTTTTGTGCAAGGTTGACTGGATATGCCTAATAGACCTTCAGCATGCGTAAAACACATAAAAGTGAACATACAATTTAAAAATGCATAGCAGTGGTAGCAGCTCACTTCAGACTGCAGGGATTCCGAGTGTTTCCATCCATGGATGACTGGCTTATTAACATCCCCATCAGCAATCTACTGATAAGAGCATGAGATTGGGTACTCCCATCTGGGGATAACGATAAATTACAACAAATCTCAGAACCATCTCAAACATTGGAATTCACAGGAGCAGTTTTCAACATGGTATTAATGACAGCTTCTTTTCCTCTGTCAAGAGTGAAAACTTATCAGATTCCAGGTCAGGAAAATAATTCACAGTACCACAATCTCAGGCAGATTGATTGTATAAGCTTGAGATCAATGTTGTACAGTCCTAGTTCTTCTTGCAAAATTTTACATGAAAATTAACACAATGGTCTATTCTTTATCAACACATATCAGCCCAAGTCCGAATCAGTCAACATTAAACAGATATTTTTGGTGGTGGATTTTATCAGATCAGGTTCTAACAAGGCCAACTTTTCATTCTCCCTTATTCCAAAGCCATAGTGACCATGGATACTTCCCAGATGGGGGTGGGGGGCTTCCTGGAGAAAACAGTCCAAGGCACTTGGTCCCCCAAAGAGGCCAATATGCATATTAATGCCCTGGAAATGAGAGCAGTGCTCTTAGCATTGTATGCTTTCCAAGACTCTATCCCTTTTAGAACAACTGCATTTCAGATGAACAACGTGGCAGTAGTTTGGTGCATCAACAAACAAGGGGGAACCAGATCTTGATGTGTCAAGAGATACTCTGAGTGTGGCAGTGGGCAATCTCTTCCAGTCGCTTTCTGATAACGCACATTCCAGGGAAGTCCAACATGATAGCAGACAAATTGAGTAAGTGCATTCTACTACATCATGAGTGGTCTCTCTACATATGTCAGAAATGATTTTCCATCAATGAGGCCAGCCTTGCTTGCAGCCTTTTTGTACCTCCCCTAAACAAGTGCAGCATCTTTTTTCCCTGATCCCCCCCACTGGGGGAATCACCAAGAAACACTCTTCTCAATGATTGCCTCCCTGGTCTCCTTTATGCCTATCCCCTAGCACCCCTAAATCCCAAATTTCTGCAATAAACTGCCCAGTTGAAGAGAAAAGTCATCCTCATTGCACCTTACTGGCATTAGCAGAGTTGGTTCCCCTTCCTTTGGCCTTATCTACTTTGCCCACCATGGATTCTGGATCTGATTCCAGACCTCCTGTCTCACTCAACAGGTATGATTCATCTGGATATCTCAAACCTCAAGCTAACAGCATGATTTCTCCAGTTCCTTTATTAGCCAGACAATTGATACTCTCTTCCCCTGTCCGATATATATACGTTTATCTTCCCATAAGGATTCTTCAAGAAAACTTTACAGAAGCAAATTGAAGAGGTTTGTTTTTTGGGCACAACAGGAACATATTGATGCCTTCTCAGCCCATGTACAAAGTGTCCTTGACTTTTTGGCAATGATTATTAATGAAGTAGCTAGCTCCTCAATGGTTAGAATTCAGTTAGCAGCAATCTCTGACTTTCATATTGGATTCTTCCTTGACTTCATCTAAGCTTTGTAAAGCCTTTTTGAGAGGTGCACTCCTGCTGAGACCTCCCTATAAAGACCCTACTCCACCATATGATTTAAATTTGGTGCTGTAGGCCTTAATTAATTACCCCTTTGAACCAGCAGCAAAATGTGATCTTAGATTCCTGACCTGGAAAACTATCTTTCTAATGGCCACTACCTCTGCTAGAAGAATTTTGGAACTTCAAGCATTGTCCTCTAAACCTTTCTACCTGATTTTTCATAGGGATAGAGTCACATTACATACCAATCCTTATTTTCTTCCTAATATAATGTCAGAATCCATTATCAACTAGTCCATTAATCTGCCAGTCTTCTTTCCTAAATTTGCAACAAATGTGAATATATATTGCATTTATTGGATGTTTACAGACAATTACATTTTTACTTACAGAGAACAAAAGAAATTAGAAAGACAGATCAATTATTTGTGTCCTTTGAATAATCTAAATTGGTCAAATCAGTTGCAAAGGTAACTTTGGCCAGATGGCTGACGGATTGCATATCATTTATCTACAACAAATTGGGTCTATCCTTACCAAAACCTTTAAGAGCCCATTCAACTAGGTCCACAGCAACTTCTTCAGTGTTTCTGTCTAGGGCTTCTATGGAAGAAATATGTGCAGCTGCAACTTGGGCCAATCCTCATACCTTTATTACTCAGTATAAATTGGATCTGGTCTCAAGGCGAAGAGCAGCCTTTGGCTCATCTGTGCTCAGAAATATCTTTCCTTAGAGTTCACCTGGGATTTTAGGTAGCTGAGCACTCTGTCCCAGCAACTGAGAAAAGAATGAAAATTAACATCATCAGATAAAAGATTTATGTACTTAACATAACATTCCATCTGTGTTGTCCATTTTCATTCTTCCTCAACTTCCCACCCACCAACTCCCAACCTTTTTCACAGTTGACGTCTGGAAGAACGAGAGTCTATAAGGACACCACTGTCCCTTATGTTGGCTTTCTGCTGTCAGGATTATTATATTAGTAATGCCTACATAATCTAAACCAGCAAACATCTGAGGTATGTTAGAAGTTGGTCCATTATGGGTAAGGGAGAACCTCGAGATTTTTTTGTGGCCACGAGGTAATTTAACAGCTATGTCAGATCTGTGTGTCAGATCCAAGCTCAACAGTTGAAGAATGAAAATGGATAACACATATGGAACGTTATGGGAAGTACATAACTTTTTTTTCAGACATTTCTATAATTCTTCCTTAGTAATGACTAGCATTAATGATAAGACTGTATTTATGGGTGAGGTATTTCTAGACATGCCAGAGAATGAGAAGATCACAATGGTGTTGTTAGGATGACTTGACTCAATTAATTTCTAAACAAAAGTATGCAGAGGCATTCATATAAGATTTAAGCATAGTGCAGGTTTCCTTCAATTGTACATTACTAAAATATGATTGTTATACAGAGTCATAGTGTCTCTAGAGTGCACAATGCCATGGAACCCCCTACTGGTTTCCACTGCTGCATTGATCTTATCAGTATGCTTTAGGTGAAAGTTAGCTGGATGGAAAGACAAGCTGGTTTCAACCAAAATAAGTTTATTTTTACTTTATTAAGCTAAGTTTTTTTTGCCTTTTGAATTAAATATGTATTAAGATCCATGCTGCTTTATAATTTAGACACTTTTGTTTGAGGTTGCTTTACAAATTTTACAACTGTTGGTGTGCAATTCATTTTCTGAGATCTGGCAAGCTAGTTGACTGCAAAAATAACTCCTATCTGTAGACTGCAGATGTGATTCTTCAAAGATAGTTGGTATTCACCATTTTAAAATATATTCTAAGGTGTGTTTGAATTCTTTTAGATCTTACAGGTTTTCAGCTTCATTTGCAGCTGTTGGTTTGCAGTTCATATTTTGGTGTTTTACAAAATGGTTCCATCAGTGATACTTTGTCACTTTTAGTGTTATACCACTGCTTTTCATACATTTATACAATTGTACATGATGTTCACCATGTAGATTACAGCTGCAGTAGCCTTAGCTATACTGGTTATATCCTGCTAAGGATACACCAGCTGACTATCTTCCAAAGCTTCAGTCTACCTACCACATTTCCAAACCATTAAGTCAGCTCTGGGTGCCAAGCCCTTCAGAGCTTTCCTGCCATTGAAGAGTGCTCCTTTTGCAGCCTTTCAGGGATCAGTGATTGGCTAATTCTGTTTCAGTGCTGGGCAAATAAGTTCCCTCTGGGGAGGAGTCTTCCAAATTACTTTTAGACAGAAATCATAGTATCTCCGTGAAATATTCAATTTAAAGCTAGGAAAAGTATGTTTATGACTGTCATTTTTACCCTTGTGGTAAAAAAGTTTTTAGAACTAATTTTAAACTACTTATGTAAAAGTTGTGTTATTTTACTTTTAGGGGCTTGGGGTAAATGTTTAAAGTGATTTTATGAGAAAAAAGTTAATTACTTACTACTTACCTATTTTACTGACCGCCAAGCTTCCCCAGGACTCAGGCCTTTTTGTTAGCCTAACCATGGAAAAACCTGCTGGTTCCTCGGTTCTTCCTCCTTCCAGGCAGAAAAAGAGGAAAGTTACCTTAATGACCTTTGCCACCACAGCAGGCTGCTAAATTGCTTCAGTGTTTGACTCTGCTGTGGCCAAAACTGGTTCCTCAGACCATTCATCATTTTCCATTGCTTCCACTGGCGTAGTCCCTACAATCACCATGGACCAGGAATTATACATGTCCTCCACAGATATTGCAGAGCAACTTTTGTCTATCCTGGGAGAAGAGGCAAAAGAGCCAAAAGGCTATGCCTATCCCTTGGAAGGTTTATTTTGTCAAAAGTGGGTCTATTTCTTTAGAAATTCTTGTCAAAAAGAAACGTATGCCTCCTCCTCCTATGTTGGACAACTGATTTACTAGATTTAGTTCAGGCTCTTGTCCCTTTCAGTTTGGCTGTTTCTGGTAAAAGAAAAAGAGATTCTTCGATTTCTGCAGAGATTCAAGATTTTGAACCTCAAAATGATTTTGATGGGACAGATTTTGCTTTATCCCTTCAGGTTTCTGATTCTAAGGAGAGTATGGCTTCTGCTAGTCCCTTTGAAGAATTTTCTTTTTCTGAAACTGTTTCCAGAATGAATCAGTTGTTTCACTGGGAACTTAAAGATATTTCACAGTCCCTAAAGATGTTTTATGATTTATTGTAACTGGACTTTCATGAACTTACTCCAATTCTTTTAGCTTTGGAGGATGTTTTTCTCAGAGCCTGTAACTTGCCTGGCCTGCTGCCCCAAAGAAAGCAGAGAGATTGTATAACATTCCTCAATCTTTTAACTTTTGTTATACACTCATTGAAAATCAGACCCAGTAGCTATTGCTTTAGTGAACCTAGGTACTGAGAAACATCTGGCTAATATTAACCCCTCTCCTTCTGAGGAGAATGGTAAAGCTTTTGATTGATTTGGTAAAACTGTATTCTTCCACAATAATTGTATTTAAAATTCTAAACTGTCAAGCTCGTTAAAGTTCATGCTTGCCTCTGTTGAGAATATAAGGAATATTTTGGCATCAGTTTCCTCTTCTGAGGAGAAATCTGCTTTGTGTAATTTGGTTGTGTTTGTGTCTTGAATAGCTACTCACTGTTTGAAATGTGCAGATGGTTCTACTGATGCCACTTACAGGGCTGCTAGCAACATCTTTTTTGGACCTTCTTCTGCAGAGGTCTTTAAAAAGTATGATGAGAAAAGTAAGGTGATTCAAAGGATCTCTCAGATTTTTCAGCCCTCTTTCTCCAAAGTTACCAAGGCATTTATCTCTTCCCTACAACTATTTTTAGAAAGCAAAATAAATAATCTCAACAGGATGCTGGTAAGCAAATGTGTAAAAAGCAATAGCAGGGAGGTTCCAGAAAGAGAAGCAGGAACCCCCAGAACAAAGAACAGTCTAATGACTGAATAGTTATTCGCAAGGCTTTCTACCTACCCTAGCAATATCTCAATCCTCCCAGAAAGTACAAACTTCTATTTATCTCTTTGGCAAAAGGTAATTCCTGATGGATAGGCTCTGAGAGTACTCCATCAAAGCTACAGGTGACAGTGGGAGTCTCTCGCTCCTTTCTAAAGGTTCCCCCCACACCCACTAGACCTTCCCTCCTGTCATTCATCATATGCTCTCTCAGGGAATGTAAAAGCTTTCCTCCCTCCTTAATAAGGAGAAATGCTTAATTGAAAGATGTTTATGGTACCAAAGAAAGAAGATTCCTGGAGACCAGTTCATAGGTTGGTACTAGGCTATTGGCCCTAGGGCCTACACAAGCCTAGCCATAACAGTTCCCTGGATATTTCTTCCCACAATATTTACTTCCTGTCTAGCAGGGTGACTGACATGATCTCCCATCCAATCATCAAGGTTCCTTTTGAAGAGGGCCAAGGAGGCACTCTGCTTGACATGTATGGGCAGTCTATTCCAGAGTATGGGGAGTCTCTGGGTCAGGAACCTTTCCCTCCATCATGTTTTGTTCATTGTGATGACAAGGTTTATATCCCTGGAGCGTGTGGCTCTGAGGGATTGGGATTTCTTTAAGTGGAGCATGTCCAACAGCTCAGGGTTTGACATGGCCTTGTATGTTAAGCAGAGATTGCCTCTGAGTAGACTATATGCCACAGAGTATAGCTGGAGTTTTTAGACTATCAGCATATGGCATCTGCTTTAGGCCTGTGATTCTTTTAGTGAGGTATTTCTGCGGCCTTTCCAACTATTGCAGATGTCTTGTGAGGTACATACCAAATGGGGTGTTATACTCTATAATGGGTCTAATGAGGGATGAGTACAGTGGGACAATGACCTCCTTTTTTCTGGATGAAAAGCCCTTAGTGATGAGGTGTGCCACATAGAAGGATTTCCTGACTGTTGTGGCGATGTGGTTATCGAATGCGAGACCACTGTCCACCTGTGTCCCTAAGTCTCTCATCACACTTTTGGTGTTTAGTGTACTGCCACCTATGTGGTAATTCATGGGTGCATGGTTTTTCCCAAAGGGGATAACTATACATTTCTTGGCATTAAGCTTGAGCCCATGGCTCTGGCACCAAGCACCTGTTTCTGTAAGGCCCTTTTGTAGAATATCCACATCATTTGGGGGATTCAGTAATGGCTCCCAGTTTGCAGTCGTCTGCGAACTTTGTTAGCCAGAGTCCCTTAGTGTTGGCCTGTACTTCAGAGAAGTAGATGTCAAACAAGAGCGGTCCCAGGACTGAACACTGAGGTACTCCACTTGTCTGGAGCTGGATTTGGAGTCAACTACTTTTACAGTCTGGGTTCTGTCAGTAAGCCAGTTGACAACCCATCGAGTGACATAGGGATTTATACCCAGCTCAGTAAGTTTATCTATAATTCCAGAGTGGGGTATGGTGTCAAAGGCCTTGGTGAGGTCCAGATAGGCAGTGTGGACCATCTTACCCTCGTCCACAGCTCTGGCGACTGATTCTAAGAAGTCAATCAGGATCAGGAGACAAGAGCGGCCCTTCATGAACCCAAACTGGGTGGGGTCCAGTGTTTGAAGGTTGCCAATGTCTTTGGTTATAAGTTCCATGTTAATGCATTCCATGCCCTTGCAGATCAGGCTCGTCAGACTGATGGGACAGTAGTTCCTGGGATCCAAGGTGGATTCTCCCTTGTGGAGTGGGATAACTGTAGCTGTGCGCCACTCAGTGGGCATGAAGCCTGAGGTGAGGTTATGATTAAACATGATACTTAGGTGAGGTGCCAGTTCATTTTGTAGTTCATGTAGTACACAGCCCGGGATGTCATCTGGTCCCATGGATGCTGTATTCTTAGCTTTGGAGAGTGCAGTTTCTACCTGTGTGGCTGTGACTACCGGAATTTTGCAATCTTTTGGTACTGAGATGGGCCCTTTAGGGGGTGAAGTTGGCACTAAATCAATCTGCCAGGATACTGGCAATATCCTTGGGATCAGTATATTTAATGCCATTCTGTTGTAGCTCAGAGCAGATGTGAGCATTGCCATTTAGATTCTTGACATAACTATAGAATGCTTTGTGATTGTCTTTGGAATCTTTAGCAAATTTATTTTCGTAACTAGCTTTTGAGGATTTTATGAGGGATCTCAGCTTCTTACTGAGGCTGGTAAGGGAGTTTTTTGCATCCTGGGATTTTTCTCTTTTCTGCAACAGTTTCTTCCTTCTGTTGTATAGTTTGTTTATGGCAGGGGACCACCAGATTGGCTTCCTTTTATTGGAGGAGAGCATCTTGGTTCTATTTGGGCATGGCACGATTCATGCACGAGTGGATGTGCTCATACAGTGCCTTAGTGTAGGATTCAGCAGTCGAATTTTCAGATCCCGTCTGCATGGGTGCCATGAAGTTTGCCACTTCTGACTTGAGTAGCATGAAGTTGGCTTTGGAGAAGTTTTTTATGGAGGTTTCCTTACTGGGGGGTGGGGGGGGATGTGGATGTCAAGGGTGATTTGCTTAGGGTCAGACCTGACCAATGAGGGGGTTGACCACTGGTGTGGAGCATCTATCTTCCATGTTGGTAATGACCAGGTCTAGGATATTGGAGCCCCTGGTGGGACAATGGATTAGTTGATCCAGGGCATTGGAATTTATGAATTCCAAGAACTGTTAGGAAAAGGTGTTCGTACCCAAGTAGTTTTCCCAGTTAATGGCAGGGTAGTTGAAATCACCCAGTATTAGGGTGTTTGGTTGCATCTTAATATTTTCCAGTATGTTTAGAAAGGTGTAGTGAGAATCTTGGGGCATGGTGGGGGATCTGTAGCAAGCTACAATTTGGATTGCAGTCTTGCCTAGTGTTAATTGCACCTGGAGAATTTCAGATGCATTGTGTTGGGCAACTAGCCTGGCGGTATGAATATGGACGCACCACCTTTAGTGTTTCGGTCTTGGTTTGGTGGCCGAAAAGTGTGGTAAGAGTTGTAGCCTGGTATTTCAGGGGTGCTCTCTGGAGCCTTGAACCAGGTCTCAGTTACTGCACAGATATTGATGTTCTCAATTTTTAAGAGTGCCTCGAGAGAGTGCATTTTGAGGTTTAGACTTCTAGCGTTGAGTAGCATTACCTTCAGAATTTGCATGGTTGTATCTGTTACGGTGGTGGTTTTGTCCTTTGAACCTTGCCTAAAGAAGGCACTATAGGGGTGTCAAGAGCTTTAGCCAGTAACCTGAATTCCAGGGGTGACAGGTGCAGACCATCTCTGGCAAAGCATCGTGGTTTGTCGATCATGTCTTCCCAGGCAGACAGATACTGGATCCCCTTTGAATTACACCAGAAGCTTAGCCAATTGTTGAAGTCAATCATTTTGTCCTTATACTGTGGTATCATTCTGGGCGAAGGCAGGATTCTACTCATGGCTAGTGTCATACCTGCCTGGCCACATCATCCGAGAGCTCGTCCATGTCTCATTTCATGTAGTCCACGGAGGTACATCTCAAATCATTCACTCCAACATGGACAATGACAGTCTCATATTTGTACTTGTTGTGGAGTGACTTGAGCTATGTGGTGGATCCTGGCACCCGACAGGCAGCTGACTGTAATTTTCTCCTTGTTCAGCCTGGTGAGTGGGACATCAGTGTGCCTGACTATAAAGTGACCTATGACTAAAAGTATTGGGTACATTGTCTTGCCTTAGGGGCTGTTAGGTGGCACACTGGTGTTGTGAGCTATGTGCCACTTTGGTTGTGACTGGTGTTTGCATTTCAGCTTTGGAAGTCCTTGTTGCTTGGGCAGGTTAATGTTAAGGGCCTCTGCATATGTAGGTTTATTGTTGCTATGTGTGGGTGTTGATGGTGTGGGTTTTGAAGGGCTATGTGTTGCTTGAGGTGTAGTGCAGGTGTTAACCTTCTCCTCTTGACTGTCCAGCACAATCTTGGCTGGAGAGAGCTTTGCTTCAAGTTTGGCTATGTAAGTGCATCTCTCGCAGGTTGTAGTGTTGGGTGGTAGGAGGAGAGGGTTGTCTGTGTACGAGGCAGTTGCCGCATTGCCCCAGTATGCCCAGATTCAGCAGGTGGACAGGAGAAATCACCAGAAGCTGATCCTTGGACATGCCTGTTAGGTGATTTTTTTGTAAAGTACAAGAGCTGTTTTCCCTTACCTTTGCAAGGTACTTTGCAATTATAGGCTGTTTAGTGCTTACGATTAATTTCTCCTTATTGAAAAGGAGAGTTGAGTGCTTGTATCAGTTTCAGGCTTCTAGGTCTTTCCTTTCTAAACCTGTTTGTGGTGGTGCCCAAATTCAAAATTTTGTCACTTCACAACTTGATATTCCTTATTGCCTGTTTCAGTCTTTTAGTGACTATATATTTAAAAGCTGTGTTTCTTCACATTCCTATAAATCCAAATTTCAAATGTTTCTATAACTGGATCACATTAACAGTTCTCTGCATTACCTTTTGCTCTAACCATTGCCCAGCAGGTATTCACAAAGTGTCTAGCTCCTGTCATAGCCTTGTGCAGACTGCAAGGCATTCACATGTTCCCATATTTAGATGATTTGCTTATCTTTAAAGCATCTTTTTCAAAGTGTCAGGAATCTCTCACTTGGGTAAGGGATCTCCTACAAAGACTGGGATTCCAGGAGAACCTTCAGATGTCTTGTTTGACACCTTCTGACAGAATTATTTTCATGGGTTGCCAACTGGACACCTCAGCACAAAGATCTTTTCTTCCATAGGAAAAATAGATGTATGTCTAAACTATTCCTGAGTTCAGTTAGACTACTGTTTCAGCAAGGGAATTCCTCAGTATTCTGGTTCTCCTGATAGCTATGATTCTCATGATAACTCTTGCAAGATACCACATGAGAAAAATCCAGTAGTACCTAAAATTGGTATGGTCTGAACATCATTTCCGATTACAGTTTTGGTGTTTGGAAAAAGGCCTCCCATTCTCCCACTTAGCTCCAGCACAGTCCTCCATCAAAATAGATGTCTCAAACTTTGCTTGGGGTCATTGTCTATGGGAATAAAGGTACAGTGTCTTTGGGACAGAAAACACAGCTAAAAACATGTAAATATAAAAGAACTGTTGGCACTTACAAATGCCCTCAACCCTCTCAATAATCTATGGTCCTTGGGACCTCTACAAGTGTTTACATAGAATACCAGAGCACATAGGTAAGCCAGGAGGAACTGGAACTTACCCTCTATGCAGACTAGCCATGGAAGCCGGGGATATAGCTTTTCATCAAAATCACAGTTTATAGGCATTTTACATACCAAACTGTGTGGCATAGAAGCTGAGAAGAACCAGATCAGACCTTCACAAATGGATATTTATTTATGGGGTCTTCCAGGAATTGATCCAACTGTGGGGAATGCCTCAAATAGATCTTTTTGCCTCCACCCAGAGCAATCATTTGCCAAAATTCTGCTTCGGGACTTCTTTCAAGAAGGCCTAAAAACAAATGTCCCCCCCCCCCCATGGGCAGGAATGTTTCTTTATGCCTTTCCACTATATCTAGGGTCATTCCAGAGATTCAGAAGGACTCCCCAAACATCATTGCAGTGACTCAATCTGGCCCAAGCAGTAGTGGTTCTCCCTTCTTCTGGAAATGACCAGGAATAATTACCACAAGCTTCTCACAGACTGGATCTACTCAAACATGACCAAGAATGTTTGATGCATCCTGACACCAAACAGTAACAACTGGCTGCCTGGATAATAGATTCGTAATACCTTTTAGGCACATTTTTTTTCCTTTGGCTATGTATCAAGTATTACAGGGGGCAAGAAAACCTGCTACTAGAAAATCATTTATTAATAAATTGGAAAAGGTTTTCTAGTTGGTGCCAAAAAAAGAACCAGCACTCATTCATGGCTATGTTTCTCTGGTTCTGTGTTATTTATGTAAATTACTGTCCTCTGGCCTGTCTTACTCCTCAGTCAAGGGTCATTTGTCAGCCAGTTCAGCCTGTCTGCCCACAGCTGTTCCTCTTTCATTGCAGTGTCATGTGAACATATTTTTGAAAGAGTGTTGCATATAAAGTTTCCTAGAAAACAGGTGGCTCCTCCTAGGGATTTTAATACTGCGGCAGAAAAACTAACTTTTGTTCCATTTGCACTACACTATCAGGCTGCCTTAAGGTTCTTGGTATGGAAAACTGTATTACTAATTGCTCTGACTTCTGCAAGAAGCACATCTAAGTTGCAAGCTCTTATCTCATTCCCTCAAGTACAACTCTTTGGAGTGTATACCTTTAACTCCTAGTGGGTGTGGCTTGAGCCTTTAAAAATTAAGTTATCACCTTACAATTCTAACAAATACTCATTGACAGAGGTCAAATATCAATACAATTGTGTTTGCCACCATGTATGCTTCAAAATAAAATATTCTGATACCTTGTATGTAGCATGGTTTTGGAATTTTTAATGCAAGTATGAACAATATCGGACGCCTAGAGGAGCAGTAGGAGGTAATTGCAGATGCACCTAGAGGCGTCACTCAGATGTAATGAGTTATGGTGGGTCAACCTTATATAATTTTCCACAAAGATAAAGGTTTCCTTAAGAACTAATCTTTCATTTATGCCTAAAGTGCTATCTGACTTTACCCTAAACCAAGTTATCCATCTCTGTTTTCTTTCTAGACCCTAAAAATGGGGAAAGGATACTCCACACGTTGGATGTCCACAGAGAATTCTGATACTGTCTTGACAGAATAAATAAAATCTTTTAGGAACTCTGCTCAGTTCATTTCTTTTGAAAATAAAAAGGACAACCTATGTCAAAGCAGAGTATTTCAAAATGGTTGTCTGATGTTATCTTTTTTTATACCCTCCACAACAAAACAATTCCAGGCCAGGTCAAGGCTTATTGTACCAGAGTTTTGGCTTCATCTGTGGCTTTTTGGAAAGGATTGACTTGTAGAAGTATTCTAGGAACAGCAACTTGGTTTTCTGTGCACACTTTTACAAATTACTATAAACTAGATTCCTTCTCCAAGTCTAGGACATGCTTTGTTAAGACCATTCTGTAGGGGCTCCTTGACCCTCATCCTTTCTCTTCCATGTCAGTCTAAGTTATGGTAATCTACCCATATAGCTAAGGCTACTATAACACTGATCAGTACGATGAACATAGTTCAGTTGTGTAAGTAAACTTACCATAACAGTCAATGTATTACTGCTGCAGTAGCCACTTCCTCTCTCCCTCCACCCCCTTGTTTTTGTATGTCTTTTTATGACAGCGTGGGGTCCTGTATTTTATTTTCCTCACATTGCTTAGCTCACCTGGATAAAGTGTGGGCACATGGAAAGTACCCTGAAGTTTTAGAAGCTGTCCATTTTTATATCCTTAGCAGGCTATAACCTATACAGAGAGGTTACTGCAGTTATGAACATTCAGACATCAACTGGTATGATAAGTTTGGCAAAACCACACTGTAGAAGCACCAAAGTAGAAAGTAGAACCACCAGTTAGTAATCCACAGGATAGTTTATTATAAAACACACTCTGACATCTCAGCTTCACAACCCTTCAAGGCTTGTAAAGCCGAGACATCAGAGTGTGTTTTATAATAAACTATCCTGTGGATTACTAGCTGGTGATATAAGTTTACTTGTACAACTGTAATTTCCTTGTTTTTCTTTACTCCAGTTGGTATACTATTTAGTATGAATGCCTGTTTACCCCCACTGTCTGTTGGCCATCACCCCCATCCATCTGGCCCATTTACTCCCCTTCATTTAGGTAAGGATTAACAGGGAAGGCCATCATTTAGACCACCATTGGAGTGGTTAACATTATATATTCTTCCCAGTCCTAGCAAAGCGCACATGACTAGGTGCTGGGGAAGAGGCTGTCTTTGGAGGATATCCCCATACTTCTGCAAGGGACATCCCTCCCCTTGTAGCATGAGCAGTGGTTTATTCAGTCTCTCCCAGAGATATCTCAACACCTAGTGTGCCCAGAATGTTCTTGAACTCCTCCCTGGTACAGTTGCAAAGGCCACACCCCTGCACTCCTCCTCCCTGCCTGGCTTGTCCAGTGCTAGGGCCACTAATCAAACCCAGTCGTTTGGATTACAATAAAGACTGCATCCTTTAATGCCATGGAGCTAGGCTAGCTTCTTAATAATTAATACGACTGTTGGTTTACTAAACTGTACTATGCAATATTATTGCTTTATTTTACACATTGTGTAATGTCTTTTACAATGTTTTGAGAGCTTATGTTTGTACTTCCTATTCTCATCTTGAAATAAGTCCTGGTGCATGAGTGATCTACCCCCATTAGCAAATTTAAATACATTTCTGATATATAGAGTGTAGTATTTGAAAATATATTACAAAACATATAATTATTTAAGCCTACCACATTTTTGTATTTTTTGAAGTGAGCTAGGCCTTGTATGTTTATCTTCATTGTATGAAATTTAAAGTCATAGCTTAAGCTAAGAAGTAAACTATTGTTTATCTGTATAACAAAGGATATTTGTGCATGTGTATGTCTTCACATATACATTGGGCAGGATTCACGAAGCCTCCGTGTAAGAGTTACAAGGCTTACACGGAGGCTGCAGTTAAACAGTGTGATGTCAGCATGTCATGCATATGCATGAGGGCATGCTGAATCACACCTAAGGCTTACACGGTCCGTGGAAGACAGTAGGGGGCATGTCCGTAGGCCGAGCCCTGCAAACGGACACACCCCCAGAAGAGTAAAAGTCCAGAAAGTAAACCCCCACGACAGAGCCCGTGTAAATGTGAAGAAACACAATAAAACACATGCCCCCACAGACTATGAACATAAAATGTACAAATGAACATCTTATAATTTTTTTTTAAATTGTAAAGATGTTTGCCCGTGAGTGCGCTTTATGCGTGCCCGTAGCTTAGCCACAGTAAGCAGTCAGTGGGAAAAGCATATAAGAACTAAATATGCAAAGTAAGCCAAGAAGCAATAGCATAGCGGTAGAGACGCCGGCTGAAGAGCAGGCAGTCATGGTTCGAGCCCCCACAACATCAATTTTTTTTTTTGTGAAATAAGCACAAAACAAGTCCCTGACATATATGTACACATATAAAATTAGATTTTATGTAAAATGTAATGAAATGGGCCATATAATTTGAAGAAATGTGAGATAATAAAAAAAAAAAATGTCAGATGTACCTATAGCTGAGCTACAGTCTAACAAGTTGAGTACATCTGCCCGTAGGTGA
Source organism: Protopterus annectens (assembly GCF_019279795.1). NCBI lineage: Eukaryota > Metazoa > Chordata > Ceratodontiformes > Protopteridae > Protopterus > Protopterus annectens. The sequence goes on along the minus strand of NC_056733.1, from coordinate 565,322,141 downwards.
GCAGTGGTTTAAAAGGTGTAAAATGAGTGCCCGAGGTTGAGCAGCGTGTTCCCATAGCTGAGCTGAGCGTAATATGCGTGCTGACAGCCAAATGACGCGTAAACCAGAGTAACCCATTTGCGCGGAGCTGCGCACCGCGCCAACAAGCTAACCGACGGGCAACGTTGAGCAAGCTGTAACAAAACTGCCTTTACACAGACACACCTCCTAGCCTGTGTAGATAGTCATAAAATATAAAAAGCAGTGGCCAGGTTTGAACCCAGGATACCATGCACCATAGTCAAGGTACTGAACCACTAAGCCATGACAGTTGCACTTACAAATGCAGTAATAGCATATATATAGGAATGAATAGAAAGAGGAGCATGACAAAGCAGGTTTTGTGAAGCTGATACAATTCCAAATTGGCCAATCACAGATAAGTGCGGGAAAAACGGCATATATAAACCCCATAGGCGGGAATACACAGCATAACCGATTGTAGAACCAACTTGCAGCCAGAATGTCAGGTGTAGGTGAGGGTAGTTGCTTTCGAGCACAGAGGTGGGGTGTTGAGGAGTCCAAATATGGTTTGGCTCCTTGTCCACAATCATGAGGCCCAACTCATGCAGGGCCAGGTCCTGTGGGGAGCATATAGGGCTGAGGTGTGGGACCGGTTGGCTCATGATCTCACCAGTGCCACAGGGATACTAAGGACTGGTGAGCAGGTCCATCACCACCATGCTGACCTGAAGAGATGAAAGCAGGACCAACTGAACCGTTGGATCCAGGAGGCCCGGCAAATGCCCAACGCCCCACTACTGAGTAAGTTACATCTAATTATTTATGTAAGAAATTAACCTAGCTGATATTATGGAGATGTGTATTCTAATATTACTTTATTTATATTACAGCTGCAGGTGTCCGTTCTGCGAACCGTAGAGCCTATGGCGATAGGCTGGCGTGGTTGCGCCACCAGGCAGGTCAGTAATCCTCTCCCTGTAACTGTAAATAAATATATAAGTATGACAGTTAGCAAAAGAGTGCAGTGTAGTCACTAAGTAATAAAATGTGCAAGTAACAGTGTAAGAGGGTTTGCAAGTATTGCTTGATTACAAAAGTGTGATGCAGTCTGTAATCCAAACAGAAAAATGAAACAAGTCTGAAATAAAGATGTCCCACCTGTAATATAATAGTACATAACCTGCAGCAGGCTGAAAAGTACAGCTGCAGAAGGTGAGTAAAACACATGTGAAATATATCCCTGTTGAAATACAGAAACATGAAAGAAGTGAGACTGTTGGAAAGGATTGTTATAACTACAGGTAAAACATGTCAATAAAGCCTAGAATTAAGTACCATCCTGAATTGTAAAAATAAAACAAGTGAAAGAGTTATGAATCCACCAATAAAGTAGTAATAACTCCTGAATAAAGTATACTGCAGTCAGTACAGAATGAAATGAATGTGACAAGCAGAACCAAACAGTAAAATGTCTTGAAAATGTGACCGCAGCTGGAATGTGTATCCCAAAATCTGGATATGTTGCTCTCAGTCTGCAATATGCAGATAGTATGGTTGTCTGAAATACCAAACATCCACAGTTGTCTATGGCTATATAAAGCAAATGTAGCAGGATGATGTAGCTGAACAGAGCCAGATATGAATGTGTATGAATAAAAATGAAAATGTATATTGATGTAGCAGTAACATTCCTATCCCCAACTTGAAGTAGTTATCACATAGGAAACTGTAGGCAGAACTGTAGCGTGTATATATCTGCATCTATTAGAAATGTACAGCATATGTATTGGTATTTGAAGTTGTTAATTAAATTTTCTTCGCCCTACCCTATAACCACATATAATCCATTCCATGTGAAATTGGTATGTGCAATCACAATTAACACCCCTGGATATTTGTCCTGTTGGTTCATACATATTTGCATGTACGTTGATGCATCCGCCCTGTTCATACATCCAAACCTGATGGCCTGTTGCCATCAATCAACCCTGCATGTTTTTGGACTGTGTATTGCTGTTCAAAATATGCATGTGTTATGCTTGCTGTTTAATGGTTTGAATATCTGGGTGTTTTGTTAATGGGAATACTAATGCATGCTGTTACAACTAATTGTGAATGGTATTGTACATTACTAACCCAAACTGTCATGACATAATGCAAAACATAGGACAACAGGGAAGGCGGGTTCCAGCGGACCCACCTCTCCCTCCTCAGCTGGCGAGTGCACCTGGCAGTAGTGCCCAGGCCGGACCCTCCTCCGGTGGCCCTGTGCCACCTGCGGGTGGAAGCACTGCAGGGGATGTGGCTCGTCCCCCCTCTGCAAGTGTGGCCGGAGGAGAACAACCACTCACCCTCCGTAGTGTCCAGACTGTGGTGCATAGGGAGATCTGGGAAGCTGTTCTTGGGCCCCTACACCAGCTTGAGGCACAGGTGGCACAACTAATGGTCATGCCTGCTGCCCGGCCTGGGCAGTGAAGGCACAGTGGCAACTGCCCATGGGTGGGGATATCAGTTCCACTGTTACCATATGTGGGCTCATGGGCTCTAGATATCCAAACATCCGTCCCCGTCAATTGTGTAACCCCCCCACATGTGTCATACACCACCCCTGTATGCGTCTTGTCTGTTAACCTACCCAACCTACCTCCCCAGCTATACCGACTTCCTGTACCTGACATACCACTCTCACCTGAAAAAAAAAAAGAAAAAAAAGGCACTCTGTACCCACAAAAAATTCGCCCATACATAGCTGCCCATTTCGCACACATGTCTGCTGGACATGGAAACTATCATTACAATTGGCTGTACAACAAGTATTATTGTTGTCCTCACACCTCTCTCAGGGGTGGAAGGTTTCAAATGTCACACCAAATTACAAACATATGCACAGCTGTTGCTGATGAAGAAATGGGCAGCTATGGGCCTTACCTACATCCCTCTTGCAAAACCCGAGCTTGTTTCCCTACTGTCTTACCCTCTTTGTGACCCCTTTTTCACCACTTTCCTGTCTCCCCATTTTCATTTCTTTCAAAGAAAATAGCGCGGGTGTGTGCAAGAGTAAGCACTTTTAAGCAGTTGTAAGTGGGCGTGCGTGGAGCTGAATGTCAGTGCGCATGCGTGAGCTCCGTGCAAACCAGCGCTAACCCGGTTACAACTGCTTAAAAGTGCCTTAGTCACTCTGAATGACAAGTCCTGTAGTCTGCTCAAAAGCAAAATAAAATCCCACTGTCAGTCCCAAACCCAGGACCTTGGAAACAGTCTGCATGACTTACCACTAAGCCATGACTGTTATATAAGAACATTGTGCTACAATAAATATATCATGTAATAGTAGGAATGAATGTAAAGGGAATATAGGATGTGTAGTACACAAAGCATGTCATGTATATTTACTGTCAAATGTAGTGGATTTCTAGAATAGTAGTGTGTGAACAGAAACAGCCATGCTAGTTGGTAGCTAGTAGGTAATAATGTCACTGTAGCACCTTGCAAGCCACACACATACTCACAGCAAGATAATCACTGCCCATACCCCACAACCTCTTACAGGAACACATCTGGACTAAATAATAAAAAATGTGGAGCAAAGGGCCAAAAACAGGGACACATTCCAAATAATGCTACAAGAAACTTAGTTGAGAGAGTAACAGGTTCTGCATTTTGTTGGATGTTTGGAAGGGTATGAAGTCTGAAACTGAAATGTTTGTCACTATAGTCTGACTTGAGCCCACAGTGATTTGCCAGAAAAAGCTGTTTATGAGATATTGACCAAAATATGAGGCAAAAATGTTGACAACCTGCAAATATCTGTACACTTGAGAGGTCTGACACTGCCATATTTGAATAGTTAAGAGCCTAGACATAGCAACAGTGACTGAGTTACATGGATGCCCCACAGACTCCCTGTGAAATGTACAAACAGTAGACAGAAAGGTGTTACAACACATGCAATGGTAACTATGAAGTACTGAAAGTATGCACCAATTGCATGGCAGAAATAGTGTAGTAATACATATGCTCATGCTATCCCACAGTCACAACTGCAGAATACCAGACAATTTAATGGGTGTACCCCACTGATATGTACCATTCCATGAGGCAGATAAAAGATGCACCTGAGAGTCTCTGGGGCCTGCTCAGCAGCATACTCAAATACCATC